>NW_025946552.1:133677-147623 GCF_000764305.2 Hyalella azteca
CCCCAGCTTCCTAACAAAATTTGGAGTCGCCCCAGCTTCCTAACAAAATTTAGAGTCACCCCAGCTTCCTAACAAAATTTAGAGTCGCCCCAGCTTCCTAACAAAATTTAGAGTCGCCCCAGCTTCCTAACAAAATTTAGAGTCGCCCCTGCTTTCTAACAAAATTTAGAGTCGCCCCAGCTTCCTAACAAAATTTAGAGTCGCCCCAGCTTCCTAACAAAATTTAGAGTCACCCCAGCTTCCTAACAAAATTTAGAGTCGCCCCAGCTTTCTAACAAAATTTAGAGTCGCCCCAGCTTCCTAACAAAATTTAGAGTCGCCCCAGCTTCTGGTAATCCAAATCAGAAGCTGCCGCGTCTGTAAATTTTTCTGGGAACGCATTCATTGATGGGACATTCATCGTAAAACTAGAACTGACTAATGCATTACAATATAAAAATTAGAACGTACAAGCGCGTTTAGCGCGTACATTTCCCGTATTTTGTGGGTTATTTATTTAAAAGTTATCGCACGTACGCAGCAAATACATAACCGAGCCACTTTATTCAGAATTATAATTGTACTAATCAATATACGGGACGTACAGACGCTGGTTAAAAAGAAATGGCAGGAAATTACTGAGACTAGCAGCCACAGTACAGAGCAGTCATCTAGCAGTGACGTACAGTGCTTAAACATCACCCATCACTCACACTAACATCACCCATCACTGCCACACTAACATCACCATCACTGCCACACTAACATCACCCATCATTCGAACTAACATCACCCATCACTGTCACCGCCCCCGCAGGGTGTGCCGCCACATGGTCGCCGCAGCGCCGTTCAGCGCCGCGTGCGTCGCTGGTGACGCCGCCCGGCGGTGCGGCGCAGCCTTCGCCTACCGCGCCTCCTGCGCCGCGGCCTTCCCGCACATCCTGAACGCGGCGCTGCCTGAATGTGGTGAGTCGTGGCCAGCACATTGAATGAGGCGGTGCATCGTGTGCCCGGTGTCAGTGAGTTCTGAACGTGGTGTGTCGGTGAGTGTAGGACGTGGTGTATACGTGGTGTGTCGGTGAGTGTAGGACGTGGTGTGTCCGTGGTGCGTCGGTGAGTGTAGGACGTGGTGCTGTCTCTTATACACATCTAGATGTGTATAAGAGACAGGTTGGGTGTTGACGCGACGTGATTTCTGCCCAGTGCTCTGAATGTCAAAGTGAAGAAATTCATCGAAGCGCGGGTTAACGGCGGGTGTAACTATGACTCTCTTAAGGTAGCCAAATGCCTCGTCATCTAATTAGTGACGCGCATGAATGGATTAATGAGATTCCCTCTGTCCCTATCTACATTCTGGTNGACGTGGTGTGTCGGCGAGTGTTGGACGTGGTGTGTCGGTGAGTGTTGGACGTGGTGTGTCGGTGAGTGTCGGACGTGGTGTGTCGGTGAGTTCTGGACGTGGTGTTTCGGTGAGTTCTGGACGTGGTGTGTCGGTGAGTTCTGGACGTGGTGTGTCGGTGAGTGTTGGACGTGGTGTGTCCGTGAGTGTTGGACGTGGTGTGTCGGTGAGTGTTGGACGTGGTGTGTCCGTGAGTGTTGATATGATTCAATGTTTGCAGGGAAATTCTCATGTCAATCGATCATAATTGGGGCTGAAACCAGACTTCCGACAGCTTTATTACGACATTAGTGCTTCCGGCAGCGTTGCCTCCCATCGCTCGATTTATCCAAACTCGAGGCCCTGCCCACGAAACGGTTTTTGCCAATGCATTGCCCGGTTAAATAAATTAAAAAAAGTCGTTCATTCTTTTTTATTCGCTTGCTTCTGGAGTTGAGGAACAGCATTGTGAGTCATGACCAGCCAGGCCATGAAAAGACACTTCATGTTCAATCATGCTCCAACTTTAGGCGGGAATTTATTGTGATTTGTTTTCAATATGATCGGGCCGGAAGAGTTCTATTTTTTGCATGTAAAAATTTAAGATGAAGTTCTTGTCAATTCATAAATGAGTTGATGCCGATTAATCAACGAGTTTCTTCCAATGGATAATCAAGAGGCCAAGTCTGACCAACGTACACAATCAGGCGTCACCTTGGAACAGCCAGTTGTCCATCCATCATTCAACGAAAGCGGTGCCGGAGAAGTCCATTCGTCTCCTGATGGACAGGAGAACAAGTGCTCCGATGTACCAAAACAAGTCTATGGTACCCAAGCCTCCCCATTTGAAGTGGTGGTACTTGGGGACAGCAGCTGTACTTTCAGCCTGGACCCTCTGCTTGAGTACCTCATGGAGGAGTCAGAGAAGTGAGTCGAGCCTCTCGGTTTTCAGTATTCAGGACACAAATCAGATAAGATGTCTAACATCTGGTTGATTAAATTAAATAAAGTCATGGTACGATAATTCACATTATTATTTAAATATCAATATCTGGAAGTTTAGCAATGATGTGCAGTTGTACTAGTTTACTGATGACATAGCTTCTCATGATATCTTAGATAGCTATTGAATAGCTTTTCTCGCTCATTGAAGGTGGTTTTGATGCCTCTTCTTAACAAGTCGACTATAGTTTCGCCACGAGCTTCTGGGGGCCTGTTGCAGGCCTGTGAAGATCACATCAGTAGTGCTGGGTGACGGTTCGCTTGCGACGGTGGTGGAGATGTCATCAGCTGTGAGCAGCTGGCGCATGTCCGCGCTTGATTCCATTCAGGTGGCGCTATCTACAGTCTTCTCCAACGACGCCCTCAAGGTTCTCGTGGTGGTCGACTGCAACCTACCGGGATGTCAACGGCAGGTCAGAGTGATGTGAATCTTGTCAAGATATCGGCGGAAAGTCAGAGCGGTAGTAAGTCGGAGGAGTATTGGCGACTGGTTAAGAGGATGAGAATGTGTTAGTGTTAGAGCCTCCACCCATGTTATAGAATATAGAGTGAGAGAGCAGTACCCTGCCTATATATTACTTGAGCAGCATATAAGGGTGTGTTGAGTAACCTGCCAAGATATCGCTTGAGTCGCATGATAGTGAAAGTAAACTGGTTTGGTTCCATTTTAAGAACTCGTATTGGAGTGGCGAGGAGCAGCAGGCGTTGCTCAAAAGCCTCTTGCAGCAGGGGCTGCAGCTTCACGTTTTCACCCACGACGACTTTGTGGTCACACAACCAGACGAAGTGCCAGCACGTGAACGGCGCAAAATACTCGGTATGTCATGTACTATTAGCTCTCGGCTCGGTCTTAGGGACATAATTAAGTAGCATAGATAGTGAATTAATCGGCACAGTTTGGATATCTAGGTTAATCAACGCTAGGTTGCCCTCATCTGATTAGTTTGCGCCTGATTTAACAGGACGCTCCTATTTATCTAAGGACTTTTTATCCAGTTGCTGTACCAGCATTTGGATTAATCACCAATTATTCTAACACGGTTTAGGTTGGCCCAAAACTCGATGGATGACACATTTTTGGAATAAATAATTGATTTAGATTTTTAAAATAATTTCAGGGATATTCATCCTTATTGATTAACACGAAGCAATAAAGCCAATAAAGCGTAGGCAATTCTGAAATAATTGCATATTATAATATTGAACATAGGTTTTTGTAGAAGTTGAGAAGGGTCTAGGCGACGTTAGCAATTAAAGACAGGATACGGCTTGACCACAAGACTGGGGTAACAAACCGTGGGAGCGACTTTGTTTATATTTTGTATCAGCCGAGGCCGTTGTGAGGGGAGGGCAGACCATTAAGAAACTCGAAACTGCTATGTAGCTCAGGGCCCATACTTTCAAAACTCGCTAAGTGAACTCAAAACTGTAGCTCAGGGCCCATACTTTCAAAACTCGCTAAGTGAACTCAAAACTGTAGCTCAGCAGAGCGTGGCGTTCTCGGTAGGCTCAAGTGTGCACGATGCCTACATATACAGTATAAGGACCCTAGAATTCTTGCCAAAGGCTAATCTCCTGACGTAACGGTCACGCAAGTACGGTCTGCAGCTGGCTGTGCGGACGAAGGTGATGGTCCCGGCCGTTGGCCAAAAACAACGACCACGAGTAATTTTCAGTCATTCATTAAAATACGACTCCGGTATGAGAGCGATAAAAATCTTTCTATAAAAACAGCTATGACTCCATCATAATTCCGTTCGGCATTAAATCAACGGTCAGTCCGACTGTGAGACATTCTTTGCGGTGACACTACCCGCCGTGACAGAGCGAATGCGAAAAGCGACTGCGGCTACGCCTAAAACCGCATTATTGGTATTTGGAACCGCACGGCCGCGTGCATTCCTTACGTCCTCATGTCAAGTTTATGACTTCCTGGTCCATGGCCGCGCTGATGTGCCGCCCTCGTCGTCTTCCGCCCACAAGCCTGAATAAAGCGTGGATATTCTGACTTTAGTTTATATTCTAATATTAAACATAACTTACGAGGTAAAGTTGCGAAGAAGGCCCGAGCGATATTGAGCAATTACAGGCAGGATGCGATTTCACCGCAAAGTTGGGTAAAAAAAAGTTTGTTTATAGTTCGGAGTGGCCGAAGGTATAAAAAGGGCCGACTCTTGAGGAACTCGATACTGTCGCGACGTCCTTGGCAAGCTTGTGTATGCGCGACTTCTGCCTATCCAAGGATCCTAAAATTCGCGCCAAAAGGTTGTTCTACTGACCGTCACGCCAGTACGGTCTGCAGCCATCTCCGCAGACGCAGGTGACGGCCCCGGCAGTCGGCCGGCGGGGTCAGAAAGTACACCCGTGCGGATCTTCGAGACGTTCATACCAATACGACTCCTATATAAAAATGTTCGAAGATGACGAGTAACGGCCGTAATTTCGCTTAATTGTACGGTCATCATTGATTGCCACGGTTGTGACTTAGCCGTAAGATAGCACTAGAGACAACAAGGCCTTCAACGATATTATTTTAGGAGGGCAATTTGCACATTCAAGATCGAGCACTGCGCAAGAATTATATCATCCGTAAACTTCAATTTACTAGTTTAATATTAAATGTACCAGTATTTCATAGCAACCCTCTCTATGAACGACTTTTGCCGTAACCTGTTTCCACGAGAACTTATAAACGCGAAAACTCCGAGTAAAGGCTACGACGCTACGGTCGCAACCTGACTGAATTAAAGCATTTGCCGATCAATAATTGAATTATAACAATAAAACCAATCTTCAATCTATAAATTTCTATAACTTAATCAGCCGTCGATAGGCCGGTCGCCCTGCCACCTAGGCCTGGAGGTAACATTAAAAATTAGTATCGTGGGTCTGCTTTCATTTCTGCCAGTTGATGCAAAAGGTAGTGAGCCATAACCGGACGATCAGTGGTAGTGCTCAAAAACATATCCAGTTGTCTCTTGAATATCTCAAGGGTGCACTCCTCCCAGTTTAATCTACTTCGGCAAGGCCTTGAACAGCTTCGAGCCCAGTAAGGAAAGAGATCCCTCCCGAAGTATATGAACTCTGGCCGCAGCTCGATTACTAAATGGAGGTATCCTGCACACTGCAGTCTCCCCCTCCTTTCGTTGTGAAATGTCACTATCGTGGAGGTCTTTTTTTACAAAATTTGGAGCCGGTCTGTTTGTCATATTTCACTTCTAAAGTATAATAGATATATTTCCCTCTTCTCTCCAGCGAGTACGGTCCCAGATGCTTTAACCTGTCCCAGTAGTCGAGGTTTTTCATCCGTTCATCCAGGACGTGAATGTCCGTTGAACTGTTTCCAATTGCCGCACCGCACTCGCCTTTGGTGACGTCCAAAGCTGGCAGCAGTACTATCTAGAATGGGGAGCGCGATACCTCGATAAGTACTATCATTGGAGCCGTTTCTCTTGTTCGAAATGTTCGCCGGATTCGTCCCATCTATTGTCAGTAGTATCCCTCGTCACCTTCCGTGACGTCATTGTAGTAAGTCTCTATATAAGCTCTTCAAGTTTACCACCAGTCAGTCATAGACCAACACCTCATAGCTGCAGTCCATCGCAGCCTAATTACCTACCTTAAACGCATCCACCACGTCTATCTTATCCGGCACCCTCTTGTCCTACTCGCGATCGTGTCGTTAACTCCACCTTCTCAACTATTGTAATAATACCTCATCCTGTAATCCATGTAAGAGAAGACAGTTCACTCTGGCTCCCGAACACAGCCGGACAATTGATGCCCAAACAGGCGGCAAAGACATCAGGTGACAGGTGCCTTCCTGATCATTATTTTCCATGTGTACAGAATGACATACCTCTCTCGTCTCCACTGATGTGAGTAGAGGCCCAGGCGCTCCAACCTCCCCCAGTAGTTTAACTCTTCCATCCCACTGCTAATGGAAGTGAAGGTTCACTGGACTCCTTCCAGTTGCCGCACTGAGCCGAGTTTTACAGGGGTCCTGAGTTGGCAGTACTATTCAAGGAGAGGTATGACAAAGGCTCTAAAGACTGTGATCATCGGTTCAGCCTCTCATCTCATCTCTTATTCATCAACAGTCCTTGATCGTGGACGAGGCGCTTCTCTCCGATTTCCGGGCCGTCGTGTGCCAGATAGCGGTGCTCCATACCAGCTCTACCGCTGCCTCTGTATCTATAAGAACCTGCTGCCAAATTGGGCGTAAAATAATCCGATTTGGACGACCTGGCGATGATTAGCCCACCTAGCCACACGGTTCATGTAGTGAGCTGACAAATATGTAGCTCCACACCTAATGATTTATGTCTGCAATTCCAAATCATATTTATTCGATATGTCCACAAAAATCAATCGGAAAAAATAGAATCATTTAGACTTCTAATCACGTAGATTATAAGTGTCAGATTCTCTTAGATTTAGAATCACGTCGGAAAAATTAGTCAACTACACGCAGCGATTGGCTTACATATTTTTTCGATAGTAACTTTGTGTAGCATTCGTGCTAGACCTATTTGCCTAATAATACCAATTTTAAGTAAATTTTACCTCAATTATCAACTTTAATAGCTAAACGGTCGTTTGATGTTGCTATCTTGCCACAAAGTGAAGACCCAACCAAACGCAGACAGTTGAGTGTGGTAGAGTTATCTGCCGCACCAGGTAATTCAGCGTTCAATTCCAGAGAATGGAGGAGCCGTACTTACTAGTTTTGTGCAGATTCAAATGCATGGCTTTATTGACACTAGTACTACGTGAAGAGGAAATAACGATAACTGCTCTTCGTAGGATCAGATAATCTAGGATCGGGTAAAATGGTATCACCCACTGAAATCATGGTATCAGTGACACCAATTATATTGCAGTGTTAGACCACCAAGTTGAAAATAATGTCTAACCTAATAGTAGGTTGCAATATAAGTTAGTACAAATACCAGCAGTATAACTGATTTATTCAGATATTTGGATGTAACAAAGATACTACGATCAAAGTTCAGCTCACGCAATGCAGGAGATAATATGCTCCTGCAGAGGAAGAAAAGTAACGTTGGAAGATAGCATCCCTCCTGTCATAATCTTAGTATATACTTCAGCTCACGCAATGCAGGAGATAATATGCTCAGACGAAAGGAAAGTAACGTTGGAAGACGGCATCACTCTGGGGATAATCTTAGTATATGCTTCATTGAACTTGCACTCCGATGGTCCCGTCGAAGCAGGCTAACATAGGCTGCGGGAACAGAGCTTCCACTGTTTCAGGGACCCTGAAGTGGCGTCTGAATAGAGATTTAGACCATAAAGGTTTCGCTGTTCTCAGAGAAGTGCTTCGGTTGCTGTGTTCTAAAAAGAAGCAAGACGTTGAATTGTCGAAGAGACATGAGATTGCAGATTGCCGAGGCTGACATACTAAGGCCCCTTTCACACGGGGCAGTAAATACCGCCAGCGTCCGACGGTATTTACCGCCAAACCTTAGCGGACATAAGAAATGTGCACTGCTGTTCACACACGACGGCTTTTAACGCGACGTAGAATTTAACGCCTGACGACCGCGTGTGTCCTGCAAAAACTGCGGCGGTAGATTTGCCGCGACAGTTTAGCTTGCAATGGTATTCAATGTAATTTTTCATGGGTTTTGGGCGGTTTTTCACGCCGACGCCCCTACCTCATGTGGGACAGACAGTGGGTCGGCGAGGGTGTATGCAGCTCCAGCTACTAAAAGAGGTAAAGATAATTAAACTCATTTCTTCTTGTTAATGAATATAATGAGTAATGAATTAATTTTGTAATGACAAGTTAGTGAACGTTGCCTTCCAAACAGTGTGGCAAATTCTCCGTCTTGCGGCCTTAAATTTACTATATTGTGAATCCAGCACCGCCTTCTTTTCTTCCTTTGCTGTCTTTTATACAGCAAGTTCTTCTTTTCTTTATTCTGAGCAGCCATTAATAGACACATTCAGGACCACTTGCGAAGAACAGCACTGCAAGACATAGATTCCAGCATTAAAAACCGCCCCGTGTGAAAGATTGCGCGGCAAATACTGCCGCGGTATTTTTGACGCGCGCGGTATTTGTCGCCCTGTGTGAAAGCAGCTTTTTTTAGAGCTACACCTCCAGTAAATTTATAATCATCAGCTTCAGTTGAACTGATTTTTAAAGATATTTATCACGTATACGGCTGGAGTTAGATGGAACCAGGCAGAAGGTACGGTAACTAAGCCAAGTACAATAAAATGCGTTTTATGTTCAAGCTATCAAAACTTCGCCATCATTTCAATCCTACAGTTCTGATAATAGAAGACGAGAAACTGAGTTTGATTGTCTTCATGGAAAGTTAACAATCCATAGAGACCATTTTGACGTTTAGTTTGCTCCTCACAATTTCCTCTGCCCCCAGGTCTGAACTCCGAGGTGTTCTACTCGACGTCTCACGCACGGAAAAGAAGACTACGGGGTAACCGTGAGCAACGCCTTGCTCTCGCCCCACCCACCAACAACCTTTGCGTCCAGCTTGCTGTGCAGGTCGGATGATGTACAATGTACATAGTACATCGTTCAATTAGTCTGTGATATTTTCAGTACCATTTCAACCGGACGTCTCGCGTGAGCAATACTATGTTGGTCTAGAAAGAGAGAAGCAAGACGCTGTCGGTCGATTGGGGTTGTCTAGGGAAAAGCAAAAACGATATCAACCTCATATATCGGATGCCAGGTAGCTACAACTGTTTTTGTAGGCTTGCTTTGGGACTCGTGCTATCTCTCTTGACAACACCCTAAAAATCTAGATATGTTATTGTAAGTAGTAAGTGTTCTAGTAAATAGAAGGTAGGTTAGAAAGTATGGAATAACCTTTATACCTAGTCAATAGTTGATAATAATTGTTACACGTTTGGACCCAGATGCAGCAAATTTAGTGGTGGTTAGAAAACTTCAGGCCTAAGATTAGGTTACAAAAATTGCCGGACATCTCAGTTCATACCAGCAGGTTAGACCTCGTAATACTTTTCCCGATATTTCAGTAGTTTAGACATGAAATTGTTTGACAGTGTTAGGGCAGACAGAATAACTGAACGAAACAACTAGAATTGTGAACAATTTGGCGATCGCCTCACAAGTGTACTTTTTCGCACCTTAAGTCGTCCATCTTGCTTGTAAATTCGTTCTTGTTTTGTGAAATTTATCGATAGTATTCAACATCCGCCGTAGTTTGAGCTGTAGGTGCAAATGCACTCAATGATAGCTTGCTTTCTGTCCTTTCATCCGTTGTGGAGGGGTTTTTTCAAGCGTCCCCGTAACTTCATCCAATGATACTAACGACACAGTTCTCATCTCTTGAAGACGATTGTAGTCCATCGACTGAACTGAGTTCTCATCTCATTTGTTTGGTGCCTCTTGCCCCTCAGTCGGGTGGTTCAGTTTGGTCGCTGCGCGCATTTGAGCGCATCAAGAAGCGATCGCGCAGGGATCAGGCGCTGGCGCTGCCTGCGCTTCTCCTGCTGCGTGGCCTCAGTGCGCCGCACCTTCAGTGTCGTGTGTGTCCTTGCGAGGCCGAGGCGCCGTGTGGACAGCCCTGTGCTGACCCTTGCTTGCTCTGCCATCCGCCCCCTGCGTTGCCGCTTAACCCGGTAACTGCGACCAATGTTGCTTAATCAGCGTGTTAACTCCAAATGCATTCACGAAACCAGATTGTTTTGATACATCGAAATTTTGGGGTATTTACAATGAGATAGAAAATGCTTGTCTGACAATAAGTAGCCATTTTGAGATCATATGATTGGTGACCTTGTTGAAGAGACGTTATTTTACACGGAAATCGCCTTAATTTTTTTGCAGTCATCTTATTTGAGTTTTCGGATGAACTGTAGTAAACTTGTTCTCCGTTGCATCTGTACCACGAACAACTGCTAGTTAACATGATTCTACTTAGTAATAAACATAAATAATCGACTTTCGTTCACATTTCATTTCCAGGTTCCCACTCCTGAGCTCCCTGAAGTGGAATACGAGGACGAAGAAGACTACGATTGAGCACGGAAATCAACTGAAAAATATGAAATTCCTTCGTTCAGTTTATTACAGATCGTATAGTAACGCAACTAATTATGCCACCATGGGTTGATACGGCGTGATTGGCTGTGAACTGAAATGTAAAAGTAAACCCTGATTTCTGGATTTTATTTCAGTCATGATGGAAATGTAACGCGGCTGTATCAGACGAAGAACATGGAGGCAAGAGATGAAAGTTGCCGCCTAACTAACTGTTACTTCAGAATTGCTTTTGTGTATGCCCAAATAGGAGCATTTACACGTTATTTCATTGTCATTATTACCTAATTCAACTAATATCAGCTCTGAAGGAAGAAAAAGTCATGTATCACAAGTTCAATTTCGCTCCAATAATTTTGAATACGTTTATTTCAAATAAATTCAAATCTCAAGCACACTTTGAAGCGGCACTTTATTTAGGCAATTACCGTATTTAATTTCCGCAGTTTACTAGTAGAATATTATGACTTCGATCCTAAGCAAGTCCTCAGACTAACGCCTAACGTTATGCTTGCTAAACGTTAACTGGTGAACTAACTAAACTATATATCTGAAGACTGTAAAGAGCAAAGTAGAGACTGTGTCTAATAAGCTAACTGGTAACTACACGGTAGCTAACTTGTACAGAAACGTAGTCTGGCGGCAAGCAGTTTCCAGCGTAACAGAAGCTATAAATACAAATTGATTGTTGTGAACGTACACCATGATTGCGTGAATCATCAGAGGAAGTTGTAAATTAATTCAACGTGATTGTGCTCTAGTTCAACATCCTAAATGAAAATTAGCATTCATTCAATACTGTAGTAAAATATTACTAATATTTTCATAATTTTGTTCCATCGTTAGCACCACAAATGAAAACTATTCATTTATCAGACGAGATGGAGATTATTCCAAGTATATCATGAGCAGTACAATATCCACATCCGATTATTATTAGCCACATAGGAAAAGAAATCCTTACCTTACTGCAAGTGCAGCGAGGCTGACTTTCTTAGTTCACCGACCGGTCTTAGTTCCACGGTACAGAGGAGCTTCACACACGACGCCGTCCAGCAGATAGGACGCTACTGAAATGATCATCAATGTCTGGATTGTCTGCTATTTTCTTTGATTATCGACTTGCGATGGCATAAGTAAGCGTTTGATAATTTTCGGTAAATAAATAATAAAGTTTTTGATTCACGAAATAGTTATAATTAATGAAAAAATCATTACATTAATATCGGAAAATTTGTTAATTAATTTGTAGTTAAAAGTGAACACGAACAACAGATTAGTCGTTACAACATAAAAGAAGGAATAAACTTGTAAGCGCTACGATGGATTGCCTAACTAAGTAACTGTTCACTGACTTCACACATCGCGTGACTGCAGAACAGCTTTAAAGCCACACCCTCCCACCACGAGGTCAGTATGCGCACTAAATTAGTCTACGGGGTTTGAAAACGACTTTCGGATAATTTTCAAAGTTTTTCCTTTTAAAAAAGGGATTACTGAATTCTAGAATCTAATTTTCATACATATTCATTTAAAAAATGTGATTAATTAATTATAGAATCTAATATTGGGATTTTCTAAATCTGATATAAATTTTTCTTTAGAAATTTTTAAATTATAAGTCATTATAAATTTTTCTTTGATTGAAATCATGAGAGGAAATAGTACGAGGTATATATACGTTCTCTGCCGAGAATTTTTAAGACTGATTATTTCTCTATTGAATACTATCATATTAACTAAACACCATTTGAAGTGACAGTCGATATTCCAGTTAATGTTGCTTGTATGTTCCACTGCTGCTGCTCACGAATGTTTGCAGTGCTGGGCCAATACTTACAAAAAAAGTTAGGATCGTAAGTTCATCAGCCAATCATTGACGGCCTTTCAAGCAAAATCCACCAATCATAGACAAGAAAATAGAGAGTAAGCACTTACGTTAACTTAGCGAGTTTTGGAAGTATGGACCCTGGTAATTTCTAACATCACAGTCTGGATATCGTCCTGACGCTCTGAACTTAGCCTTGCGAACTTAGTCATAGCGCTCGGCCGGGTCATAGCGCTCCCAATAAACGTTTTGCTACCTAAATGCATTACTCTAGGCTAGTGGCAGTTTCGAAATAAATTAATATGGGTGAATTGTTCTTTTCTGATGACTCTATTGACCGATACTTGACCGAGCCGCATTTGCTACGGGCTCGCATTTGCTACGGGACGCATTTGCTACGGGCGGTACAGCCGACACTTAGTTCGCCGTTGCGGAGGTGGCTCCACCAGCGCCACGCCCATGGGTTAGTTAGTCCAGCGATGGATGCATTTGCTGAGGGAGCGCACGCTATGTTCCAGAGGGATACTGCTGCAACACTCCATCATCCCCCTGTCTCTTATACACATCTAGATGTGTATAAGAGACAGGGCCTCCNTGACCGATACTTGACCGAGCCGCATTTGCTACGGGCTCGCATTTGCTACGGGACGCATTTGCTACGGGCGGTACAGCCGACACTTAGTTCGCCGTTGCGTAGGTGCCTCCACCAGCGCCACGCCCATGGGTTAGTTAGTCCAGCGATGGATGCATTTGCTGAGGGAGCGCACGCTATGTTCCAGAGGGATACTGCTGCAACACTCCATCATCCCCTACACTTTCTCTAACATTTTCACTGGTACATTTCTCCTGTGATTTCTTCCTTGTCCATATTTCCCCTCTGATGCGAACTATTCTGATTCTCCCGTGTACTTTAATCCAACAATTTTTTGATATTTATATCTCCTTAGTTAAATTTTTTAAATATTATAAATGAATTGTAGTGTGCAGGCAGCTAAAGGGTACAATGTATTCAACTCAAGTAGATAGAATCTGTATGTTCGTAGCGGCGCAATAAATGTGTTGCCGAATATAGTATACATTGCTATATTACTAATAGTTCAACAACAGCGCCATACACATTATTAGCATAAATATTGATAGTATGATTATAAATATCTAGGCAAATTCATCAGAATCTTATGGGTGTGCAATTATATGCTATATTAACTAGAAAATTCGTGTCCTAATGAGAATTTGGGGTAAAATCTTGATCCTTCTCTTACGATAATAGTTTAAGTTGGAACAAAGTTTTGTTCGAGATTAGTCGGCCACACTCATCAACAGGCTCCTTGTGGTTCCTTGATGAGGAACACGGCTTTATTACCGCCCGTAATAAGGCTTCAATAACTTAGAATTGCCTTGAATTGCCTTAGGCAATTCAAAATAGTTGAAATTGAAGGCAATTGAATAATTGCCTTAACTTAGGACGCTTTAACTGTCAGCCAGCAGCCGTTACACGACAACTGCAGCGTCTGCAGTTTGTGGTTGCTAGTCAACCACGACCGCTCTGCAGCGTCTGCAGTTTGTGGTTGCTAGTCAACCACGTCCGCTCTGCAGCGTCTGCAGTTTGTGGTTGCTAGTCAACCACGTCCGCTCTGCAGCGTCTGCAGTTTGTGGTTGCTAGTCAACCACGTCCGCTCTGCAGCGTCTGCAGTTTG
>NW_025946552.1:148317-223932 GCF_000764305.2 Hyalella azteca
TACCAAATACACCTGGAGGTGTATTTGGTCTGTCTCTTATACACATCTTTATAACTGATATTTGACACACTTTTATCTGTCCAATTGATCTGAAATTTTGCACACTTGTGTGAAGTCGGAGGCAATGCATGAATCAATTGACAGAATAAATAATTTTGAAAAATAATTTTTATATATGAAAAAAAAAATTTGAAAAATATTTTTTTAATATTCAAAAATAAAATGAGAGATTCATTGCACATCTGTAACATTGGAGACACTGGATTCTTTAAAGTGTTGTCTTTTTTTAAAGATAGTGGATTCTTTAGAAGTGTTGTCTTTGAAAAGTATTTTTTAAACTTATATTACTAGATCTCCTGTGAACTAGTCACACAAATTACTAAAATCGGCGACAGGCCAAACTTTGCCTATTTTTCAGCCCTGACGTTACTATACCAATAAAAAGATATATTATAACATTGTATTCTTATGCACTTCAGATGCAGTTCCTCTTCACTAGGTTGCAGTATATGAAAAAGACTTGTGACAACATAGTGCTACATTAATGCAGTATTGTCAATACAGTAAATGCTTCTATATACAATACTACAAATGTTTTATTTACTGCCATTGCTATACTCTTATCTTGCTTGTGATGTGAGCGTCGTCCAAGACATAGTGTCTTGCTTGTGATGTGAGCGTCGTCCAAGACATAGTGTCTTTCTTGTTTGTGATGTGAGCGTCGTCCAAGACATAGTGTCTTTCTTGCTTGTGATGTGAGCGCCATAATCGCCATGTGAGTGCTGTCAAAGTCGTTAGGTGAGCGTCATGCTCGCCCTGCAAGAACGGTAGGCATGACGTAAGATTTGGTTGACGCACGCGCATTCATCGAGACGGCAACGAAGATGAAAACGATGGAGTGGGTAACGATCGAAGACGGTCAGCGCGGAGGCCGTTCTGCTCAACTTGATGAAGAATGTTGAAGAAGCAGCTGTTGGTGCATCACAAGCCTGGTCTGGCACTCGCATTTGTAAAATTGAACGCTACGATATAAATGAGCAATAATATGTCATGAGGTGGGTTTGGAGGATCCATCGTGGGCTGGGACTGCTACGTCCGGAACAAATACTTAAGGATACTAAGGATACTCTGTAATCATGTCGTTACATTCCGAAGCATTAGCTGTCCCATGTCATAACATTATGATGCTCCGGCCTCACCATGTCATAACATTGCAATGCTCTAGCCGTCCCATGTCATAACAAGCTGCCGTATGAGATATTGCAGTAGATATTGCGTAGGCTGCCGTATGAGATATTGCAGTAGATATTGCGTAGGCTGCCGTATGAGATATTGCAGTGCACGAAAGTAGCAGAGAAAGTAGAAAGAGATCTTGCAGTGTATCTTCTTGCTTTACCACCGAGATGGTAAAAGTTCAGTAAGGCATCAATTCAACGTCGAGTTTTTACATCACTTCTCTTTAACTTCACTTGTTTGTTTGGCTGTCCGTCTGCTATAAATCTTATAATCGAAATTTAACACACTTCTACTTATCCTATCGATCTGAAATTTTGCACACTTGCGTAAAATTGGAGACAATGCATGAATCAAATTACAAATAAATAATTTTAAAAATTAACATTTTTTTCAATATTGAAAAAATTGAAAAAATAATTTTGTCAGTTTGATGCAAATTCTAGGCGTGAAAATGTGAAATACCTTCACCACTCCGTATCCACATTTTTCTATATAGGTATCCGTTATCTGTAGTGTTGGATAGCTATCAAGACTTCATTAGATACGTAAACTGACACTTAAAACAAATATATGTCTGTATAAGCAAAGATTTCGAAAGAAAAGCACAAATCTACCCGAGAAAGATTTTAGATGAGGCGATTTCAATTTTTCAGGAGAGTCGAATAAGTGAAATGGATTGAAGAAATAGAAGTAGAGGCTATACATTTTTTTTATAATGAATCCCTCGCTCTCCCATCGCATATTTTTCGTATTGAGGGTACGATCCTGCGCCGCATGACACATTCTCATGCAGTTTAATGCAAATCATAACCTATAAATATTTTTATTGAAGAAGTCACTGCACAAAATTATAAAAAATTTTCCTTTTTTGTATAGGTAATTTTGAAACTTCTTCACTTACTTATCAGGGGCAGGCTGATACTTGCCCGGTGTCTTTACTTCAGCTTAAAAAATTCTTGAACGCCATGCTTCCGACTCACTCAGTTTTACTCTTATGTACGCCAAAACTTTATTCTTATTTACGCCAAAATTTTCGCGAAATGAAAACCTAAAAGCCAAGCTCAGGGTACCCACACAGTGGAAGCAGGTTGCCAGCGTGCTGGTAACCTGCTCAGGCTGGCGCCTGAAATTGAAATAAATAGGCCTGGCGCTGGCCTATTCGTACAGGTTTTCACTGTGAACACTTACATTATTATCCTATGTTCATTCTTGTGGCCGGTTTGGAGCAGGTTGCCCGCGCGGGCTAACCTGCTTTCACTGTGTGGGTGCCCATTCAGATCGAGGTCAAGATTTCTTTTTGATCTCTAATGACTCACAGCCTATAGTAACTTCTTTCTCTGTTGAACCTATTTCAGTGGCATATTTGTCGTGCACTTCGTAGTATTAGGACGAACGGTTATTTGTGACTTACAAGCAGGAATAAAGAGTCTTGCCTGCAATNTATAATCCACCACGCCTGCTTATAGCCATCGGTGCGCATTTCTTAATTTTATTTGAGAAGAAACCACTGGGGAGCGACACAAAACAGGACCACCACCATGCAGTCCGGTCCTGTAAGCCTGCATCATCATGCGGTGCCCCGACGCCTGCACCAGCATCATCACAATAAAACCACAATATCATAAAATATATCAATAATATTACTAAAGATTTAAATTTTCCTTATTACAATTTCGATTGAAGACCAAAGAATGGATTTGATTGATTATAGCATTTATATGGGCTTGATTATTATTTTAATGTTAGAATGCTGTTAACCCAAATTCCGTCATTCTCGTTATTGCATTAATATACGCGGATAGTGCAATATACTAGAGTATATAAATGTTATATACTACTGGAGTCGAACGACATTTTTCGCTGTCGCCAGCACGATCAAAAAGAAGTTTCCTGAATGACATTTTAACGTTTCGGATAAGCATTATTCAATTATGACTTAAGATGAAGGCTATGCAACCTCCGAAATTTCTAGATTGTGAAATGAGTGAAAACATTGGGTATTGTGGACGTTACTGGAAAATTAATGAATAAGATTACTTGGTAGATAATTTCCCTGAGTACAGGTGGAGATGTGGCTGACAGATGCAAAAGTCTAACCTGCGGTTTCGATACCCCAATTCCAGTCACGGGAGTGGAAATAAATAACATTTTAATTTAATAAGATCTACTGTTTTCTTCATGTGGTAGCATCGTCTGTGCAAATGCTAAGCACTTTAATTGTTCGAACTTCAACCATTTGACTTACGGCGCTAACCATGCGGCTGAAAATATGGTGATTTGCCGCGCATCTATAGCAATGTATGGGCTTTGACAGCACCTACAGCAATGTATGGGCTTTGGCAGCACCTGCAGCAATGTATGGGCTTTGATTCATTCATTAAATAATATGTTAGATTCCTATATATAGTATGCCGATTTTGTTGGATTTATCTATGTTTTTGAGTTTACATATTAGTTATTGATGATCTACTGATTAGAATAACATCAACACCTGTAGAAAGTTTATTTATACTCGAAATTTGCTATGTGAAGCAGAGACTATAAGAACAAAAAGTTACGTTTTATATTGGGCCATGTTTTCTTCATTTAGCCATATCTCTGGACCATATCTCTGGACCATATATGTCTGGACCTCTGGATCATATGTTTTTAGCCATATCTCTAGACATATACAATCAGTCAATACTTGATTTAGGGTTTTTATGAAACTCGCTTCGTAATTGTGGGGATGCAAACAACTTCTGTGTAATTCCTTCACTGTCTGAATTTTTGATGATTTTTCGATCAGGCGCGATATGACAGGATCGTGGACGCTTGATGATTATTTACTTTATGAAAGTAAATATATTTTTTATTGTTCTAATTTCTATTTGAAGAGGGGAATAATATCTTAGATCGGCGTCATTTTTTATAAAATGTATGGCATCCAGTCTTAAGTAATTCTAAATATCTGTGCAGAAGAAATACTCTAAAATTAGGAAACGTGTGTAGGGATATTTGTTAATTTAACGAAGTTACGCTATTGAAAAAGATGTATTTTTACAGCCTTATGTGGACGAATAAAATATGTAAAAAATATAACTCAGTACTCGCAGCAGTGAGTGACAGAGAGCGCATTTTCTCGTCAACGAAAACTTGAGGTCACGGACAGACGGACGGACAGACAGACGGACGGACATGGCGAGCACAATAGTGCATTTTTCCATAAATAAGAAAATGCGCTAAAAAGAATGATTATTTCTGAAAAATGATTTCCCATTTGAACATTATTAACGAGGTAATTTTTGTCACTTTACAGAGTTACGCGAGATCAGCCACGCCTGCACCGCACCTCGCCACGGCCGCCCCTATGACCCCTCACCGAGAGTGACTCAGCGTTTCTTCATGTTGATATGAGCAAGCTTTTGATGTAAGGTTATCAACGCGTTGCAAACCAAGCGTGTCGTGATTCCTGCAGAAGTAGATATTGCTTGTGTATGATATTGCTTATCAAGAAGTAGATATTGCTTATCAATATTGAGCAAGCATGGATAAACAAAACGGACCCTTGGAGCTCACTACGAACTCCGCACCCCGACCTCGCTCTAGGCCACAGCTCAAAAAAGTATCCCATGAAGAACTGCAAGCCTTAGCCAGTAAATCAATTCCAGCCGTCAAACCTTTGAATATTTTTAATCAAGACAACTTGAGGCCACCACATTCAGATACGATGAACTACATTTCGAATTATTTTCCCGTAAATCCGCAACCTGCACTATACAAGAACAGAAATGCGGCAAATTTGCCTTATACGCATGTACGTGAACCGGATATTACTACCGGTTCACCCAATACTACACTTAGTATGGCGTTTCCAACTACTGCCAATTGGCCACAACCTCAATCCAGCTCACATGCCAGCTCAACCCATTGCTCAACCATTGCTCAACCCATTGCCAGCTCAACCCCTACCCTAGACCAATCGCTATCTTCCTCGAATTCAGGTGCCTCCATTCCTAGCACAATCCAGAATATTAATATCGCAACTGCGACAAATTTGTCACAAGCTCCACTGGATTTACACTTCAGAGTTCCAAACACGGTTCATTCCAACATGAGCCAAACTTCACAGAGATTTGCAAATCCTTCATACAATTCACATACAATATCACCAAGTATGATCACACACAATCTGAACAGCTTTTCATATCCTCATAAAACTGTGGCCAATCCATGCTCTGGTTTGCCAGATATACCATCTCAACAATCAAATAAACATTTTCCAATATACCCTCCAAATGTGATGCTTGGACCGACCGGAACGATGCACTACGGTGATAGGATGACAATGGCTCGCCCAAGAATAAATCAAGGATATCTTAGTCCTTTTGAAACCCCTTTACATCAAACGCGTCAACAGGCTAATGGATTTTACGGAAATAACATTTGTACTCCTCCAATGCATGGACTAAATAACCTTACGAATTCAGTATGTTCGCCTTACGACTATACCCGCAATTTTTACGATTTTCGTCAAGCGCCCCGAACACCGTTCCACATTCCTCGCCCGGCGTTACCAACGTACGAGCAGAACGTAGGTCTAGCATCGCCGTTCAATGCAAGCCAGAAAACTGCTCGACTAAGTCAGAGCGCCATGTCGTTTTCATCAACAGTACCATCTCCACAATTGGATGTGAACGATTGTAGTTCTATTGGGGCTAAAGAAAAGCAGCCGAATATTTCTCAGACATTTGAAACTATGATATCGCCACTCAAAGGATCTTCGATGAATGTGTTCGACGAATCGATGCGTCCTTTGGATCTAAGGTCGTCAATGGCGATGTCGCCGCTGAATCACAATCACCTACCCGGACAACATGGCCCGACACGTACATCGACTCCGAAACTTACCAACAACAATCAGTTCCAGAAAAATGAACATCATCTGAACACATTACAAAATGTTGAACCACGTTCACAAGACAACAAATATCGGATAAAAAAGAAAAACGATAATTTCCTACAATCACATCCACCCTATCAACCCTATCGCTATCAACACTACCGCCATCAACGTCATGAATATCCCGCAAGTCAATCTCTTCAAAAATCCTATCAAGAACCTGGCATGACACAGAACCTAGAAATCGCTTCTCATCTGGCATTCCAGCAGCAACCAGCGCAAGTTAACGAGGGAAATGTCGATCGGCCCATTTGGCACTCACAAGGCATCACGTCGTCAGCAATTGAAGCCAGCATTCCAGAAAATTCTTCAACCGCGGATAATCAAGCACAGAACAAAAATACTATAGATGATCTCCGTAATTTCCGCCGAAACGTTGAACCACGTCACATAGAACAAGGCCTATTCGAAACGAGGAAGAAAAAATACCAAGAAGATCATCTGCATTCAAAGAACGTAACAGAACCGCTGCACCAAATTCTGCCGGAGGAACTTGATAAACGGCAGGTTTCCCCAGGGCAAATTTTCCACGATTCCCTAGTAAATTGTCAACAGGTGCCTCACTTATCCATTTCGAGCTCGGAAGTGCAAACGCGATATGTGGAGCGTCCATCGGAGCAAATGGTACTAGATCAAGGTATGGCTGAAGTGATACCCAAACAGCCTCGCATTCCAAACAAGTCTAAACTTGTAACACTTAACAAAACATTAGAATTTAAACCAAGAAACATGAAGTCCGCTCCTCCAAAACCAAGAGCACCGAAAAAAACGACGATTCAAAAACCAAGAATGCCAAAGAAGAGTAGAATTTTTCAAGCAGGAATAACGGAGGAAGCAGCCAAAATTAATCAACACGAACCTGGCTCCGTTTCTAATCAACCTTCAACAGAATCCACGGAGGGTCAAGACTCAACACAGCTCGAAGATTTAATACAAAATGCTCTCCTAGAGTTACAAAACAATTGTAGTTCGAGTCAGAATCAGTCGTTAAACAGCCGAAAGAAACCAGCTCCTCCAAAACCAACAGCGCCAAAGAAAACAACCATTGAAAAGCCAAGAATGCCAAAGAAGACTACAATAACACGAGCAGAAATAACGGAGGAAGCAGCCAAAACGAAACAGCACGAACCTGGCTCCGTTTCTAATCAACCTTCAACAGAATCCACGGAGAGTCAAGACTCAACACAGCTCGACGATTTAATACGAAATGCTCTCCTAGAGTTACAAAACAATTGTAGTTCCCTACAGGACGAACTATCAATTGATGAAGCTCCGAAGTCAGTCGAATTGGAAAGAAATGTTAAATCTCTTTCTTCGCCGAACGATTCCAATCTTGCAAATATGGAGAAGTATCCAGTACTTCGTGAAATTTTGATTGGAAATGTAACAGAATACAGACCTCAATCTTCCAGTGATAGCTTAAGTTTGAAAAATTCGACCCAGGAAAAGGATGAACCATGGCAGGTTGAAGTGGTGTTCGTCGGGAACAGCAATTCTAGTGCAAACGAGGAGAACAAAGGTGTGGATGGTGACGATCCATTTTGTCGGTCAAATGACCGTCATGATGAATGTTTACTAGAGTACGACATTGATGTCCATCAGATTGAAGATCAATTATCGAAGGCTGTAAACAACGAGGCTATAACTGATCTCATTCTTCCTCATTGCTCTTCAATTATGTCTCCTTTGTCACTGCCTGATACTCCGTCTCAAACTGAGATGGAGAACTGAAATCGAAAGACTGAAGAAA
This sequence comes from Hyalella azteca, assembly GCF_000764305.2. NCBI lineage: Eukaryota > Metazoa > Arthropoda > Malacostraca > Amphipoda > Hyalellidae > Hyalella > Hyalella azteca. The sequence goes on from NW_025946552.1 coordinate 156,246, forward strand.
TCGAAAGTCCAGCTTCTTGGCGAACTTGAGTTTATTGGCCTTTGCAAATGAGTCGTAGGTCCATGTGAAATTGTACATCTTTTCATGATTTGTCTAGTACTTTTATTTCATCATGATGGAAAATACTTACTTGAACTATATCAAAGGAAATATCGAATTATTCAGCGCACTAAAGCTGATTTGACATGGATATAAATTTTACATCCCCGTTATCTTAATCACCCAATTTGACCCGTCACCTTAATCTAGATTTTATGAGACTGCTCGAATCTAACAAAATTCGAAATTTCAGAACATAGATTTAAAGAAAGCAAAGAATAAGACGAAGAAAATTTCAGTATTTATGATGCTGTACGAAATGTATACATTTAGTTTCCGAAATTGAGCCTGAGGTAAAGAAAATATTGTAGGAACTAACAATCTAGGTAACGCTCAAAAGTAAGGTTTCTTTTTAAGGATTAGAACTGTACGTTACGTTTTTACAATAAAGTATTGGAGTTGACGTTAACCTAAATTTATTGCAATAGTCTTAAAGTCCAAAGTATCACTGATGTCACAGTTCTCAATAAAATGCAATTATTCCTACCCGAATTGCAGCAGGTTGTCTCTGTCTACATTTGTTATGCGCCAGTATACAAGAAGTCAATATATTATTTTATCAATGGAAACTGTGTTTAGCTTCATCCTAACTAGAAGTTATATTAGGGAATCCCCTATAAGTAAAGCATGTCCCACTCAGAATGAACATTTCTTGACAACTCTGTATTGGCCCCGATGTCCGTGTTGGGATATGCCGATCGGGTTGTGGTATCTTGGTTGAACCATGTTGTGGGTAGCCGAATGTTTCTGCGGGTTTCTGGCGAGCGTCGCTGGCTGACTAGGTGAAAAGCAGAAACCGTAGATTCGTGAAAATGATGATACCGCACCCATTACGATCGACTAGTTCGAAGCTGAAGATGGCGGGAGAGGCTGCAAGTTCATCCTGTTGAGTATATCTGGAATAAACGCCCGTAGAAGCGTACGAGGCTTCAGTTATACGAGGCAGCTCCGACAGCACAGTTAGTATGCAAAGCGATAAGGTGACATACATAAGAAGAGGGAGAAAACTAAAATGGCATATTAAGGCAGGGTATGCTTACTTGCATAGAGCATAAAATATGTCTATATACGGCAGATGAGGAAGGGGATCTTACCTTTACCGTTGCGAGGAGGTAGAAATGACAGCTATTTACTTTGCCATAGGGAAACAACATGTAGGGTAAAATAACTTTATATTATGGAAAGGTGCAAGTCGTTTTCCGCGAGGAAGAGAACATCAACATCCTTGGTCAACATCTTTGGTATCCAGACATCTTGAATGTTCATCGGCGATTTCTGGAATTAAATGAAAATGCAAAACTTTTTCAAGCCGTTGACTAAATTAACAGTCAGCCATTTTTGGTAAATTTGAGGTTCAATAATGACAGGCTGAAAATATTAATGCAGAGATACATCTGGGAGAGCGGCGCTGCATGACTTTAAAGAGATTATGTATGGCCTTGCAGGCCTTGGCTTAGCTCCGTGTTTGCAACGAAAAGGAACGTGGTAGGAAAGACTTTTTAATCGCATTAGAAGATTGGAGAAAGATTATTCGATTGTAAAATTATTCTGATGCCATTTATCCAGTCATTGGTAATGTTTGAAGCCGTGAATGTTGAAGCCGTGTGACAATACTCGATTCACGAACTTGACACAAGTCGTATGATAAATATGTATAGGATTTTGTCTCATCAATTATTCTTAGTGCTGTACAAAAATAATTAAAACATGATTTTTTTCAACAAGCGTGACTGATGTGGAAAAAAGGAAAAAGATTGTGACGAATCAGACAGTAAATTAATTTCAACTTCTATAATATCTTAGAAATTAGAGACCCATTATTGTACCAATTTATTATTGACAGTTTTATTAAGGTTGTTAATTCGCAAGAAAAATTTCACGAGATAATTGGTAGCTTTCCCGTATTTTTTAGAAGAATATTGACTCCTAGAGGAATTCTGATCCTGCTCCATAGTCTTATGGACCAATATATGAAAAAAAAAACAATCTGAAGAACCGGTTAGGGTTACCACTGTAAAAAGAAAAGACTAGTTGCCATGAGTAAAATCAGAACCGACAACATTATTTGATTGTTGGCAGCTTGAGTTGACAATAACAATGCAGTTGGTGAACCTGACACCGCGATCAGCTGTTGCCGGCCAGTGTTGATGGTGGAAACTTAGCGTGATCAGGTTAACCTTCAATCCGAGTTGCTTTGGCTGTGCAAAGTTCGCTTTTGGTCCTGAAACGCTAGAGATATGGCATCGCCTTTAGTTATCCCCACGCGCTTGGCACAGTGTGTGCGGGGATTTGTTGCTGGTTATCCGGCACGCTGCATCTCTACTGCGTCTACAATGGTGATTACTTATATTTTTATAATGTTTATTAGCGTCGCTACACTAGACGGTAAATGAGTGTAGGTCCCAGACTTTCACTTGAATAATTCATCTTATAGGATAATTTTTTGGAGTAGTACTGATTGTAAACTTTAATTTTAAAAACAATGTGTAATATGCAAGTTTGCTTTTACTTGTGAAGTTGTGGAATTTCAAGTCATATGATGAGAATTTTCATTTTGCTAAATTCACAAATATCTAGGTAGCCTACTCATAACTGACAAACCACAAAATCAACAGAAGTGACCAGTGATTGAGATAAGAACTAGCTCAGAATTGGAATTTTTATACTTAGGATAAAATTGCATCTTCATAGTGACAAAATTCTTATACAGTTTGAATCTTGCAATTTGATCTGCATAGTCAAGACTAGATAGTGTAGGTATGTTCAAAAAATTTTCCTTTCATTGTAATGAAAACTATATTAACTATACATCTGGAAAGTAAAAATATCATAAATGTAAGTAGAATACAAATAGTAGTACCACTGTGCAGAGACCACAGTTCACCACACTCAGGATGATGTATGTTTTCGGTGAATTTTCCCGCACATTTTTACTTTTTTTAAGCTATTGCTGTGCACAGTTGGTGCAATGTAATGAAAATTGATTCTCTTCGCGCACATGTTCGCGCAATCCCAGCCATCAATTCTACGTCGCGCTGCCGCGCACGAGCAGTTTGTGTAGGAACAGACATAATACTCACATTACTGATTACTCAGTACAGTATGCCTATAATTATCTTTCAATAATATATGATTTTTCTTGATACAGAAATTTGATGAATGAGAAATCTAGAACTTTATTTTAGAAGAAATTTTCTCCAAAGTCAGATGGCAATACTGAACACCATCTGTTTACATTTCGTATGTATAATAGCCGCAGTTTACGATTACCGTACGTTCCGTATCCGACAAGGCGGACAAGCGGAAGAGTCAGAAGTAACCCGGACATGTCTTACATTTTATTATTGTCAGTTCCATAGTTCGACTCGCGTAGTCAATATACTCGCGTATATTGTCGACTAAAATAGTAGAACTATTTTAGCTTTCTAAAGTACGGCGCATGGCGCATTTTTTTCCCAGCATAAGACGGCGCACCGCGCAGGTCGTTAAAATGACAAAATAAATTCCCGCGCACCTGGCACAACTGAACAATAATATATAACAATAACATAAACTATTCACATTTGCAACCAGGGTGTTTCCAATTCATCAAAAATGATAATGTACATTTACAATTTGACACAGGTGATCAATGGTCAGAGAATTCATCAATTTAAATTTACAGGGTTGAACAATATTCTTCAGATGACATTAGTTGATCAAAATGCAGGTTCAAGGTAGTAATATCAATTTATTAACGACATTTCGAATGTAACAACATTTATCTTCAAGTTACAGGAAGCACTGAATACAGAAATCTTGATGGGAATAAGCACATGATACAAGTAAGCAGTATACAAGAAAATTTGGAACTGTGAAAATAATTCCAAAACAATCTCAAAGCTTAGAAAATCAGGTACCGTAAAATGAGGTAACTTAGACTACTTTTTTTTTTAAAATGATGCCATTCTTTTACCAGCTAAATTAAATTTAAATTGAAACGTGCAAAATACAGGTCTGTACTCTAGGTTCACTCACCATAAATTGCTGGCTCCTGCCTCTCATAGTTTTTATGTAATTTCAAAAAAAGTGATGGTCTTTGTTACCCCAGCTCCTGGGGTATCTCAGACTGGAGGGTAAAATCAATTATATTTTTTTGGTAAAATAAGTCCAAATAACTCCAGGTTTTGGTGCATAGTAGTAGAACTCTTCTAGTTACATATGCAAATGACAAATTTGAGGAAAGTGTCATAGTTTTCAAATGGGGAGTGCTGCCCCCCAATGGGGGAACTTGGACCACCTAATGTCAGCTGTGAAGGGGTAATATTGACTGGCTTGGAAATTAAGTTGAAATTACCATATATAAGACTCTGTAGAGTCTGAAACATAAAGAAAAAACATTAACTGGTGTATCGAACATGATATATGTTATATATGGTAATTTTAAATTAATTTCCAAGCCGGTCTATGTTACCCCGTCAGGGCTGACATTAGATGGTCTAAGTTCAACCATTCTGGGGCGGCGCCCCTCATTTGCAAACATTGACACTTTCCTCAAATTTGTCATTTGCATATGTAACTAGAAGAGGTCTACCACAATGCACCAAAACCTGAAATTATTTTACCAAAAAATAAGAAAAATTGGAGAGGGTTCTATGACAGGCTTCAAATAATAGCTCATTTCTGTGAGTCACATTTTTCATTTTTCAACCTATTAGATATGCATAATTTTTTATCTTTCTATTGTGTTACGTAGCCTCAGTATTAGGCCTTTAATGCCCATTGACAAAATTTTTCTATGTCTAATAGTTTTTGAGTTTTGGGGGTTTTTGTTAAAAAAACTAAAAGTGGTCTAAGTTACCCCGGGAGTCTAAGTTACCCCATTTTACGGTAGTTATGAGATGGATAGATGGAGTCCAACCCATAGAGAAGGGCTTCAGCTAACATCGGTCAGATTATGTCAGGCCACTGCAGGATGATGATGCTGGTGGGTTCCTCCAGCACAGTGCAAGTGACAGTCTCGTTGTGATGGAGTGTCACAAGAACGTTGTCGAGAGTGTCACGAGGCCTTTTGATTTCATCGCGGATCTTGAGATGAAGTTGCTTGATTGTGATGCTATGAGACCTGGTCTGGTTGCGAGCTTGTCTCAGGTGGCAGGATAAACGGCTGCTCAAAGTTGTAGTCGTTACTACAATTACTCTAGCTGTCATGCTCATCTCTCTACTGAATTATACTGTACCTATATAAGCATTTCTGTTCATTCTAGCTGTCATGCTCATCCCTCTACTGAATTATACTGTACCTATATAAGCAGTTCTGTTCATTCTAGCTGTACTCTACTGAATTATACTGTACCTATATAAGCAGTTCTGTTCGTTCTAGCTGTCATGCTCATCCCTCTACTGAATTATACTGTACCTATATAACCAGTTCTGTTCATTCTAGCTGTCATGCTCATCCTTCTACTGAATTATACTGTACCTATATAAGCATTTCTGTTCATTCTAGCTGTCATGCTCATCCCTCTACTGAATTATACTGTACCTTTATAAGCATTTCTGTTCGTTCTAGCTGTCATGCTCATCCCTCTACTGAATTATTAGACGTGCCATCAGCAAGGTTGTTCCATGGATATGCTTGTGTATGATTAGGAAACCACATCCATTTCATTCTTTCAATTTCTTGAAAAATATCAAGTCACTAATTTTACATTTTAAAGAGGAAGGAATATCAAATAAACAGAAGTAGAAAGGGGAAAAACTGCTCGCAAAAAGAATTAATTTAGAGTGTCAAGAACTTTCTCTGATTTCTTTTAAGCAACCAATCAATTATAATTACAAGCCTGCAATGAAGCTGGCAAAGAAATTCTCTGTCTTCTGTGTGGAGTTTAATTTATTTGTGATAATTTTGTTTATTTTTATCTTTCATAAAGTGAAATATGCACAGGAGGTTATTCATACTTTTTGTTCACAGAATATGTGCAGCAAAGATGGTTTCCGCAAGGAGCAGGACAGCTTCGGAGAACTGGATGTGCCAAACAACAAGTATTATGGAGCTCAGACTGTGCGCTCCACCCTCAACTTCCCCATTGGAGGACCTGATGAAAGAATGCCAGTGAGGAATTTTGAAAACAAATTTTTTAATAGTTATTAGGTTGTTCTACATGTATGAAGATAGCTGGATATTTGTGATTGTATGTTTCTCACAAGTATATTGCTTTCAATTTACATGGATGGCTATTCTGCTATTCAAATTTCACTAATTAATTAATTAATTAAATTAAATTAATAAATTAAATTAATTAATTAATTTCTCCCAAGATCTTCTGAGAAATTTTATCATTTATCTTAGTGTAAATTTTTATGAAGTTTTGCTGGTTCAATTTTTATTCATTGTTTGATTATCATTTATGAGGTTTTAAATAAGTACTACTGAGACTTCCTTTCAACTTTATGTGAATCCAAATTTTAAAACATTGTGTTAAATTTCATTAAAAAAAACATTGTGTTAAATTTCATTAAAAAAAGACTATTTCATTAAAAGACGAAGTGGAATAGTTGGTATTTTTAATCAAATGAATTTTTATTGGCCATGTGCTTCATTTAGATTATGGTATTAATGTATGTGATCTTCAGAGGCCTGTGATAAAAGCATTTGGAGTGCTGAAGAAAGCTGCTGCTGAAGTCAACAAGGAGTTTGGCTTGGACCCAAAGATTGCAGATGCAATTTCCCAGGCTGCTGATGAGGTCATCAGTGGCAAACTCTACGATGAAGGACATTTTCCACTCGTCATTTGGCAGACAGTGAGATTTTCTCCTTTCACTTCTGTGACATGCAGCACTTCAGTGCATTCAGCTGCATGAACTTGCAACTCAGCTGCATATAGAATTGTTTATTGCGATCCAAGCTCATAAAGTGAACATTATTGGCTAGTTCTTGTAAATGTTCTATTACATTTTTTTTAACTGAACCTATTGCAAATTAGAAATGGTTTCAATTGAGATATTCTGACACTGTCATTTTTGAGAACTAATATTCAAATTTTATTATTTAATGATTGTAATCAAGGTTATTACTAAAAACTATTATATCATTAAAACTTCAAGTAATTTGTACAGGGCTCAGGCACCCAGTCAAACATGAACACCAATGAAGTCATTGCTAACCGTGCCATTGAGATCTTGGGGGGCGTCCTGGGATCCAAGTCTCCTGTGCACCCAAACGACCATGTCAACAAGAGCCAGGTACGCACGACTCCCTGAGTCAACAAGAGCCAGGTACGCACGACTCCCTGAGTCAACAAGAGCCAGGTACGCACGACTCCCTGAGTCAACAAGAGCCAGGTACGCACAACTCCCTGAGTCAACAAGAGCCAGGTACGCATGACTCCCTGAGTCAACAAGAGCCAGGTACGCAGGACTCCCTGAGTCAACAAGAGCCAGGACTCCCCTAGTCAACTAGTCGAATCAAGTTTCTAGTCTAATTGAATCATGGCAAATTCATTTATCTCAATTTTCAGGATATCTCTGTCATATTTGAAAGCTTTTGCTGTGTTTTAAGTGCAAATCTGAAAGAAATTTCTATGCCAGCCTATTATATATTTTAGTCGAATTTTTGGAATGAAATTCTGATAACTACAAGTTGTAAAAGAAACTACGGTATTTGTTGTCAAGAATAGATTGTTTATTGCAGAGTTCTAACGACACGTACCCCACCGCGATGCACATCGCTGTGGCCGTTGAGATCCACCAGACGCTCCTCCCTGGCCTCAGGAAACTCCGCGCCGCCCTCGACGACAAAGCACAAGAGTTCAAAGACATCATCAAAATTGGCAGAACTCACACTCAGGTTTGTTGCCTGCTGTCATTGTGTTTTATGCTCGTGCTCATAAATCACACTGTAAATACACGTCATCAATAACCATTAACTTCATCACAAACTACGCTTTTGACACACATCATCACAAACCATTTTGTAAACATACTTCTTGCGCCCTGGACGCCAAAGCACAAGAGTTCAAAGACATCATCAAAATTGGCAGAACTCATACTCAGGTTTGTTGCCTGCTGTCATTGTTTTTTATGCTCGTGCTCATAAATCACACTGTAAGTACACGTCATCAATAACCATTAACTTCATCACAAATCATGTTTTTGACGCACGTCATCGCAAATGGTGTAAATGTAGACATGCCTCGCACGCTACAGGACGCCACGCCACTATATCACTTATAACACTAGTGTGGCTATAACAGTAACGCCACAGGACGCCACGCCACTGACACTGGGGCAGGAGTTCAGCGGTTATGTGCAGCAGTTGGACTAAAAGTAACGCCACTATATGCCACAGTAACGCCACTATATGCCACAGTAACGCCACTATATGCCACAGTAACGCCACTATATGCCACAGGACGCCACACCGCTGACCCTGGGGCAGGAGTTCAGCGGGTACGTGCAGCAGTTGGACTTTGGCATGGCGCGGGTGGAGGCCTGCCTGCCCCGCGTGTACCTGCTGGCGGCGGGGGGCACCGCCGTGGGCACGGGGCTCAACACCAGGGTTGGCTTTGCCGAGAAGATCGCAGCTAAGGTCTGCAGTCTTGTATACTTGTATACAGGCTTCTATACTTGTATGTTATGGCTTCTGTACTTGTATGTTATGGCTTGTATACTTGTATGTTATGGCCTCTATACTTGTATGTTATGGCTTCTATACAGGCTTGTATACATGTATGTTTTGGCTTCTGTACTTGTATGTTATGGCTTCTATACAGGCTTGTATACATGTATGTTTTGGCTTGTATACATGTATGTTTTGGCTTGTATACTTGTATGTTATGGCNGACTGTACTTATTACTGAAATAGCGTCTCATTTCAGGTCATTTTGTGACCAGCTTTTATTCTTCTATGAGTTTTGGTACAAAACCATTTGTGTTTGTGTGTGTGTGTTCCCTAGCATTAGTTGCTTAGCAGATTCATTTTCTTTTTCTAACGGTTTCCCTAACTTGGGATATTTTTACCATCATTTTATTTCAACTCAATAGTGTAGGCTGCTGAAAGACTCCTTGGGTTGTTTTGGCACTTACGAAATAGTTCGGTTAATTTGAGTACCTATCTTATTTTTATTTATGTGTCATATATAGTGTTAATTATAAGCAGCTATCCTAGTCACACGTTGCAACACTACACCACCCGCTACACGCGACTCCTAGTGTCATATGTTGCAACACTACACCACTCGCTACACGAGACTCCTAGTGTCACATGTTGCAACACGACACCACCCGCTACACGAGACTCCTAGTGTCACACGTTGCAACACTACACCACCCGCTACACGAGACTCATAGTGTCACATATTGCAACACTACACCACCCGCTACACGAGACATGAAATAGCGTCTCATTTCAGGTCATTTTGTGACCAGCTTTTATTCTTCTATGAGTTTTGGTACAAAACCATTTGTGTTTGTGTGTGTGTGTTCCCTAGCATTAGTTGCTTAGCAGATTCATTTTCTTTTTCTAACGGTTTCCCTAACTTGGGATATTTTTACCATCATTTTATTTCAACTCAATAGTGTAGGCTGCTGAAAGACTCCTTGGGTTGTTTTGGCACTTACTAAATAGTTCGGTTAATTTGAGTACCTATCTTATTTTTATTTATGTGTCATATATAGTGTTAATTATAAGCAGCTATCCTAGTCACACGTTGCAACACTACACCACCCGCTACACGCGACTCCTAGTGTCATATGTTGCAACACTACACCACTCGCTACACGAGACTCCTAGTGTCACATGTTGCAACACGACACCACCCGCTACACGAGACTCCTAGTGTCACACGTTGCAACACTACACCTGTCTCTTATACACATCTAGATGTGTATAAGAGACAGGTATATATATAGTATGACGTGCGGGCGCTCACGTTATAGACGAGCAGGCGCTAACGCTGCGTATCATCGATACGTACGTCAAGCCATACTTAATCAAGTCTTAATCGTTTTTCTTGTGGACTAAAAAGTAGAAAATAAAATACTTAAAAAAACTTTTTAAAAAACCACGTTTTTCTTGTGGACTAAAAAGTAGAAAATAAATTATGGTTCGCCCCAAAAAAACGTGGGTCGGGCTGTACGTTTACCATCAAATTTCCAAAATTTAAGTGTTGTGTGCTTTTTGCTTTAATCATAAATCTGCCCGACACTTGTTTTTTTTTTTGGGCCAACCATAATTTATTTTCTACTTTTTAGTCCACAAGAAAAACATGGTTTTTTAAAAAGTTTTTTTAAGTATATTATTTTCTATAGAAAACGACAATGGGGGAACCGGGCATTTTAGGGAGGGAAGGCACGCCTGAGGCTCTAATTTGTCAAAAAAAAAACCTGGCAAAATGGGCTAAATCGGCAAAAAATTTGAAAAAATTGGAAAATTTTATTAACCTAACCTAACCTAGCGCAATTTTTGGGTTTTACATAGGTTTACAATCATTCCCAGATCGATATAGATCATTTCCAGTAAAAAAAATGTTCCGATTTTTCACCAATTTTTGCCTGATTTTTTTTTTCATGAATTAGAGCCTTGGGCATGTCCCCCCCCATAAAACCCCCAGTTCCCCACGGGTCCCCCATTGTCGTGTTCTATAGAAAATATATAAAAAATCTTTTCCGATGCTGACCGCCAAAAACGGATTTCAGATTCTTAGTCTACACCCCAAAAAACATATATAATTAAAAAAAACACCCTTTTTTTGGATGCACTTAATCTAAAGTAATACCGCTATTGTTGCAGGCTATCTATTCAGACTATTCTAACTAAAATAAAATATTTTGGTTGAGACATGGACTGCAGGTGGGTATAGTATAGGAAAATGTTCTGACTGATGGACAAATAATAGAAAATTCACCAAAATGCAGAATTGAACAGGAAAATTTCTAGTTTCATGATTTTTGCATCATAAGCGAGCATAAAAAATGAAGGATTTACATATCTATTTACATCTATACATATCTATATTTACATGTCTTAGGTGCAAGAAAGCACCTAAGACATGTGAATGGGAGATGGAGGGCCTGGAGGGGTTACAATATTATAAAATTGGCTAATGTAAAAAAAATCACTACACAATAAAACTTCAAGACTAACAGTCAAAGGAACTGAACAATAATATATAACAATAACATAAACTATTCACATTTGCAACCAGGGTGTTTCCAATTCAACAAAAATGATAATGTACATTTACAATTTAAAACGGGTGGTCAATGGTCTGAGAATTAATCAATTTAAATTTACAGGGTCGAACAATATTCTTCAGATGACATTAGTTGATCAAAATGCAGGTTCAAGGAAGTAATATCAATTTATTAACGACATTTCGAATGTAACAACATTCATTTTCAAGTTACAGGAAGCACCGAACACAGAAATCTTGATGGAAATAAGCACATGATACAAGTAAGCAGGATACAACAAGAAAATTTGGAACTGTGAAAATAATTCCAAAATAATCTCAAAGCTTAGAAAATCAGGTAATCGCTACATGAGACTCCTAGTGTCACATATTGCAACACTACACCACTCGCTACACGAGACCTCTAGCACGGTAATTGGTAGCGTTTATTACAAGGCAGATAATGTAGCTGCAACAAGTGACGTAATGTGAACGCACCTAGGTTCCTGCACTCGGGAACACTAGTGGTGGCCAGTGCTACTTCTCTTGTAAAAATGAGACCGGGGAACCACAACAATTTTCAAATTATAGTTACTGAGCTACTGGCCTCGTATGTAGGCGCTGCCGACCATGAAAGCGCCTTTAACTCATTACTTCCGGAAGTCGTTGGCCGCAAGTCCCAGGGCTCGAAGAACCTGCTGGGCGGGCGCAGACTCTGCGGTGTCGTCCCACTAGTACGATAATTACGTAGTCGTAGTTAGCATGTGAAAGTTGGCTGTCCCTACTGGCCCCATGTACAGGCGCCAATGAGTCGGTCGCTCATGAGAGTGTGGACGGCTTTCTCCCTTATAAATTCTCTGTAATTTCTAATAATGACATTAAAAAGGTTATCATCATTTTTTAAAATGTGAAATACTTCAAGAGTTGAAAGCTCCAACTTTCTTAAGTCGTCTCATCTGGTTTCTTTACCGTTTTGGATTTTCATGAAATGTTGAAAATTTACCCAATTTTTATAGCTAATTGGGACAAGCTTCTCATTTTGTCTCTTCTCGTCTCGAATAAAATAGAACCAAAATCAGGAGTCTACTATAGTTAAAACTAACTGTTTTTCTTGTTATGTGACAATTATGGAGCTTTAATGATTAATTTTTTGTCTAATAATGTTTAAACACAAATTATGCCGGCAATAATTAACCTTCTGTGGGCAGGTGTCGGAGCTGACGGGCTTACCCTTCAAGACGGCGCCCAATAAGTTCGAGGCGCTCGCTGCCCATGACGCCATGGTCGAGGTTGCTGGTGCCCTCAACGTCGTCGCCTGCAGCGTCATGAAGGTATGGACGTGAGGCTTCCTCAGGCCATGCCTGGGGGCGCAGCGTCACATGAAGGTATGGGCGTGAGGCTTCCTCAGGCCATGCCTGGGGCGCAGCGTCATGAAGGTATTGTCGTGAGGCTTCCTCAGGCCATGCCTGGGGCGCAGCAACATGAAGGTATGGGCGTGAGGCTTCCTCAGGCCGTGCCTGGGGCGCATCGTCATGAAGGTATGGGCGTGAGGCTTCCTCAGGCCCATGCCTGGGGCGCAGCGTCATGAAGGTAATATTGTTAGGCTTCCTCAGGCCCACACCTGGGGCGCAGCGTCATGAAGGTATGGGCGTGAGGCTTCCTCAGGCCACGCCTGGGGCGCAGCAACATGAAGGTATGGGCGTGAGGCTTCCTCAGGCCGGGCCTGGGGCGCAGCAACATGAAGGTATGGGTATAAGGCGCTTGAAGTCTCGCTAGAATTAGGCTCTTCTTTCGTTTTTGTTCTGGATGGAGCCTGGTTTTCTTGTAATCTATCTTCTACTTTCTCTTGCCCTAATACCTTGTCCATTCTCGATTAGGATCGTTCAAAGATAAATCTTTTATTTTCCTCTATTTGACTCTTTACTGATGATAATCTGAGCTTCAGGTCTTCAACTCAAGTGAAACACATATTGCTCTCCTTAGCTTTTATCTGGAACAGAAAATCATTGAGTCATGTCCCATAATTGTTATTTTCATAGAATTATTATACTAAGTTTGGCTTCTTGCCTTCGTTAATTACGGAAACTTGACACGCTTGCAGATAGCCAACGACTTGCGGTTCCTGGCCTCGGGCCCGCGCTGTGGTCTGGGCGAGCTCAGCTTGCCGGAGAACGAGCCTGGCAGCTCCATCATGCCTGGTAAACTACACTAGCCTTATGCGTGATAATTATCAATAATATGATTTATAATAATCCTCTTATCACCACTTATTTGTTGATAAGAGGATGACTTATGTCATCATGCCTGGTACACTACAGTAGCCTTATGCGTGATAATTATCAATAATATGATTTATAATAATCCTCTTATCACCACTTATTTTGTGATAAGAGGATGACTTGTGTCATCATGCCTGGTACACTAGCCTTATGGCGACCTTTGTTGATAAGAGGGATGACTTGTGTCATCATGCCTGGTACACTACAGTAGCCTTANTGCCTTCGTTAATTACGGAAACTTGACACGCTTGCAGATAGCCAACGACTTGCGGTTCCTGGCCTCGGGCCCGCGCTGTGGTCTGGGCGAGCTCAGCTTACCGGAGAACGAGCCTGGCAGCTCCATCATGCCTGGTAAACTACAGCAGCCTTATGCGTGATAATTATCAATAATATGATTTATAATAATCCTCTTATCACCACTTATTTGGTGATAAGAGGATGACTTATGTCATCATGCCTGGTACACTACAGGAGCCTTTTGGCGAACCTTTGGTGATAAGAGGATGACTTGTGTCATCATGCCTGGTGCACTACAGTAGCCTTATGGCCTTTGTTGATAAGAGGATGACTTATGTCATCATGCCTGGTGCACTACAGTAGCTTTATGGCATTCGGTGATAAGAGGATGTCATTTGTCATCATGCCTGGTACACTACAGTAGCTTTATGGCCTTTGTTGATAAGAGGATGACTTATGCCATCATGCCTGGTACACTAGCCTTATAGAATAGAATAGAATAGAAGTGTCGGCGTTGAAGAAATAGGCCCATGGCCTGTTGCCGATTCTTGAACTTTTCGTGACTTGATTCACAAGACAACCCTCACATCGGCTATGATAAGGTGAGCCATGAAAGACGTGTCCCTCATGCTGGTCACTGCCCTCAACCCTCACATCGGCTATGATAAGGTGGGCCATGAATAAACAGTTCTTTTGCTGGTCACTGCCATCATCGTCGGCTACAATAAGGTTTGCTATCTCTAGTCAATGAACTCCTAATTTGTTGCTTCATCTAAATACAGGATTAAATTTTTTCTAACGTGACCCAATTTACTAGCCTAAAGTACAATGGAATGCATGCAAGAAAAGTAATGAGTTATATTCAATTAGTAATTTCTCTCTATTTAAGATTTTAGCTCACCGTTTATATGTGAACCGGAGCAACGGTAAAGCAGAGCGGACCATTGCAGAGTTTAAAGCAGGAACTATACTTTGAAAACTTTTGTACACTCGGTGACCAAATTATTGTAAGATGGCAGAAATTTTTTGATTATATGCGTACAATTTATATCAAATATGCACTCTCTGATCATAAATTGTACGCATATTAGTAGCCAAAGTACACATAGCGGCACATTTTTCGTTTGGGATACGTTGGTCTAGATTGGGAAGCCTTAGGTTTTTGGCTGACAGAGTTACCAACTATTTACGTTAGTACAGCCTCCTAGACGGCTATATTAGGGATTCTCCATGCTGCACTTGAGCCGTTAATAGTCGAATAATATTTGTGTTATTATTTCAGGCGGCAACAATCGCCAAGACCGCCCACAAGGAAGGCACCACGCTCAAGGCGGCAGCTCTGAAGCTCGGTTACCTCACCGAGGAGGAGTTTGACCGCTGGGTCAGACCTGAAGACATGCTCGGGCCCAAGTAATGTTCCCGCTATGAACTTGAGAGACCAACTGAAGGCTTGTGCTACATATCTGGCAGCAAATTGTCTGTAATTGGATCAAGGATTAAAATTCTTGGGATGGTCTGATAGGAGATAGGATGCGAATAATGATAGGAGTTTGACCGCTGGGTCAGACCTGAAGACATGCTCGGGCCCAAGTAATGTTCCCGGTATGAACTTGATTGAGACCAACTGAAGGCTTGTACTACATATCTGGCAGCAAATTGTCTGTAATTGGATCAAGGATTAAAATTCAAGGAATGGATAGGAGATAGGATGCGAATAATGATAGGAGTTTGACCGCTGGGTCAGACCTGAAGACATGCTCGGGCCCAAGTAATGTTCCCGCTATGAACTTGATTGACCAACTGAAGGCTTATACTACATATCTGGCAACAAATTGTCTGTAATTGGATCAAGGATTAAAATTCTAGGAATGGTCTGATAGGAGATAGGATGCGAATAATGATAGGAGTTTGACCGCTGGGTCAGACCTGAAGACATGCTCGGGCCCAAGTAAAGTTCCCGCTATGAACTTGAGTGACCAACTGAAGGCTTATTCTAACATATCTGGCAACAAATTGTCTGTAATTGGATCAAGGATTAAAATTCAAGGAATTACAATTTGAATCACAGTGTTTATCTGTGAAAGTGCGATATTTTTTTCAGTGTTCGTGATATGATTGAAATCAAAATTTATAGTGGAAATATGAGCAGGCTTGTCGAATCGAGTGTTATTCGTCATATGTAAACAGGATATTGGCCGAGATTAAAATCGTTTCAATAGACGCCATCATCAGAAGATAATTACTGTAACTGCATGTAATATCATTGAAAGAAAGGAATTTCATTGTGATACACACGGGCAACAAAAAGATGCTTTTGATGAATCTCTGCTACTGTTCAAACACGCAAAGGACGCGTGAGGTCCGACAAGCATCTGACCTGTAATTATTATAGGTGCATTATTATAGGTGCATGCAATTATTATAGGTGATAGTTTACTTCCTCGGCCTAATCTGCCTGCCAAAAAATTGTAGGAAAGTTTTTGATGTTTGTAAATTGCGATATTTATAATAAAATTCACTATTCCTTGTTTATCTTCCTCATCTCATTAGCGTTTATTAATTGTTGGGTTAATTTTGCAACAAGATATTCTACACTAGCCGTGAATTTTTGGGTAAGTTGATCTTTGTCGAGCCGATGTGCTTTTGGACAGCGTTGTGGGGTGTATAAACTTGCACTAAGCTTAATTAGCAGCAAAATGCGTGGTACAGACCTCTCACTATCTGTGTTGTGGTAGGCATGTCAATGACGACCGTTTTGATTGTTTCATTTCTTCAAATCTCCTGAGTTCAGCTTTGTTTTCAACATCTCAAGTTCCTTCCGGGCTTGCTTCTTGCCGGGAGCTCGAGGGAAGAAAAGGCTTGTTATAACCCAAACTTAATTAGATAGATGTCTGAAAAGATGTCAATTATTAATATTAGATCGCTTCATTCTGAAATGAAGCTGTGGATCGAACACTTCCAATTTATATGAAATCGAGTGGAGAAGTTGTACGAGTCAACGCGTTCGAACGTCACATATTCATGATCCCGAATCATCGCAATGCTGACCGCTCCCCTGAAACTGTCAGTTAGACCGAAATGAAGGTGCAAGTCATTGCGCAGGCCAACTTCACTAAAATATACCTGGGGCCATACTTTCAAAACTGGCTAAGTGAACGTAAGTAATTACACACTATTTTCTTATCTTTGAATGGTGGATTTTGCTTGAAAGGCCGTCAATTATTGGCTGGTGATCTTACGATCACTTAATTTTTTTGAAAGTATAGTTCCTGAACATCAGGGGTAGCTATGCTGTGTAATTAGGAAGGAGTTGAAAACCACGGAGCATCCTTTCCTTCGTTTAAATAGTCATTGAGAAACGATATCACTCTTCGCTGGTCGATTGTGTAAGGGAGCTTCGATGGCGCGTCGATGCAGCGCCAAAGTGGAGAGTGAAGGTAGGTGTAGGCGGCCTGGAACTTCTTTAACCCCAAATGATGTATGAACTGTGACTATTGCTGAAAACTAGAATGAAAGTAGTTTCATGAGCAGGGCTCTAACGGAAAAAAGGAGTACTGGTATACATTAATTATGTAGAGGCGAACAAAAGACAAAGCCTTACAAGAAGCAGACAGCACAAAAGTTGAGCCGCACAGAGTGCCTCTCTCCAGATTGAGACAGCACTCACAGAGGTGCAAGAGGACTATGGTAATGCTATATTTTACAGGATTAAGATTAGTTATTCGGAGTATAAGTAGAGATCTGCTCATAAGAATCAAAAATAAGTTGGTTAATTACTAAGTCTTCACATACATACCCGTATTTCACAATTGATTATAGAGACTTCATGTTGGCAGAATCAGCCTAAAGCTACCATTGCATTTTGAGCCTTTCAAGAGAGGGTTAATCCTCCAAGCTAGTTTTTTGCAGATATTTATTATAGCGGTTTTCATGATATAATTATTAATGTATAATTAATAATTAACATTAATTATTATTAATAATAATTTCAACCATGGCGGTTTTAGCGTTTATTAGGCCGTAAGCCTGTCGCCGATTCTTAACTTCGTAGAAAACATTGACAGCTTGTTGTGTCTCGAACTCGAAACTCACTGCTGCAATTTGGCTTTGCTTGACCGCCCGGCCTCGTCGATTCTGACCAACCTCTCTGCTCCAATCTTGGTACTCGGAACTGTAACCACTGGGCCATCCCGCCTCCAAATCTATTTACATAAAGGCATGGTGGCCCAGTGGTTAAAGTTCAGAGTACCAAGATTGACGCAGAGAGGCGCGGGTTCGATCCCAGCTCTGTGCGCCAGTTTCTGGTCAGAATCGGCAAGGAGGCCGGGCGGTTAAGCACAGCAGAATTGTAGCAATGAGTTGCGAGTTCGAGACCGCAACAAGCTGTGGATGTTCTGCGATGTTAAGAATCGGCGAAAGGCCTATGGCCTAATAAACGCTGAAACCGCTATTATTATTATTATTATTATTATTATTATTATTATTATTATTAATATTATTATTATTATTATTAAAATTATTTACATCTATACTACATCTTTCGAGGTGAGTGAGCTAGATTGTTCCGAGGCGATTGTTCCAATTGTTCTAGCGTCAGCTCAACAAGAACAGCGATGGCTAGCCAGCAAGCACTGCCGACCACATATAAACGTAGTGTTTGATTAACGCTGGTGGAAACCGTAATTTCGGACCATTGCTTCACCAGATGGTTCTCTCTAAGGGGGAAAAAGAGCCGGAAGAAAACAGTTACTTTCATGAAAAAGAGGCTCACCAAGCGGGACCTCGCCGACGCTGAACTGGTATTTCCCCAGGAACCGGAGAAACCAAGAGGCGGGTTTACCGGGACCGGAAACCAAATCGACGATGACGCAGTAACCGTGAAAAATGCAAACAATGGAAATACGGACCACACCGGAACAAAACCGAACCATGAAAATGGAACAAGAACCTGTTTTGAAAAAGTTAATGGTGCCGCGCGGGGACCGGCAACTTTCAGTGATACTGGAACCGGTGCACGAACCGGGGGAAATGTCGGAACCGAAACTGGACGAGGCGCTAGGACAGAGGTTGAAAAATTCTCTGTTTGGAAAAGACAAGAAATCCAACCTTGTAATGGGTAATGGGATGATGGGTGATGGGATGATGGGTGATGGGATGATGGGTAATGGGATGATGGGTGATGGGTTCCCAGCCATCATCGTCGACAGCTCCCATTGTGATGCTGTGGTGAAGCCTCCAGAAAAATGGGCTTGTAATGCGTGGCCATGCGATGTGATGTCGTGATGCATATATGGACCAGGGAATTAGTTACTGGGGCACAGGCCATAAAATAAATTAGATAAAATCAAGACTTTCTCTGATATATTAAATGGGGACTAAACCGGGACGTATTTCTGACGTATTTCATATTGACAAAACTGGGACTTATTACTGATATATTTGAATTGAGGATTAAATCGGAACACACTTTCGACATATTTGATAGGGACAGAACCTGGACGTATTTCTGAAATGTTTTATAGGGGCAGAACAGGGACTTATTTTCGACAAAACTAATGGGGACCAAATTTAAAGTAATTTATCTTTTATTAATGTGCATATAATCGAGACTTTCTCCGTAATACTTATTTTGGATAAATTGTGAAATGTTTGTCCATCCTCAACGGGGACAAAATAGAGCCCATTATATTATTATATCTATAATAAATCATATTTTTTAAATCTGGATGTAAAAGCTGCAAAAATTATTGCTGAATTTTTTGTAAACTTAAATATTAACGGGGAAATCATTTTCGACATATAAAGGGCGGGATTATTTTTTGCACTTATGTGTTAGATGAAGTAATTCAATGTCCATTAAACAATTTCAAGATTTAGGATTTAAAAAATCTTCTGATCGATCTTCAATCTTTGAATATAATGATAAATTTATACATTTATCCTTTGTGAATAGATGCCGAAAATGAAATTGAAATAAATTCTTGAATATAAATGACATAATTATTTAAATTAATAGACGTTATCATTTTATTTGCCCCTAATGTAAATGAAATTAAAATTTAACATTGATTTTATACGAAATAATAAAACTTGAAGAATATTCATCAATAATTGACATTGGTTATACAACCGCCACCAATTTTGTTTCGTTTATATTATCAATAATATTAAGGTATATAACTAGAGCATATTTATATTATCATTGTCGATCATCAATATATCATCAATCTCGAGTATTAATAAATAATATATGATTATATATATGATATGGACTGTATATATCATATATATATTATGATATATGATTAATTATTATATTATAATATGGTAGATTACTTAACGACTTGGTCCGTCACTGCAAAATGACACAATTCTTTGGAGAAATATTTTCTATTTTCTCCGAGAATTAATTATTTAAACGAAATGAAAAAACATACGTATATATATAATTATTCGTAGGATTTGCTTAATAATCCATATTAATCCGTCACAAATGCAATTATCTGTGATAATGACGAGCCTCAAGGCAATAGGCCGCTAATTAGTAATTAACTAAAATAATTGTGCTGAAATTTCACCGCTGATGCCTCGAGTTTTTAAATAGTTTGCACCATTAGGAATATTTAATGAGATTCATTTCAAGTTATTTCCACCATTAAAATATTTAATGAGATTCAGTTAAAGTAGTTTACACCATTGAAAATATTTAATGAGTTTAAGTTCAAGTAATTTCTACCGTTAAAAATCCTTAATGAGATTCAGTTCAAGTAGTTGCTAGTATTAAAAATATTTAATGAGATTCATTTCAAGTACTGCCTGCTTTCTAAATGCTGAATGGGATTCAGTTCAAATAATTTATATCATTACAAACATTTAATTGGATTCGGTTATTGTAGGTGCTACGATTAGAAATGTTTTACTAAAATCATTTAGAAAATCGTAGCTGATCGTAGAATTTAATTCTGTGTGAATTTACAAATACACGTTTTGTGTGAATCGTTAAAGTACTTATGACATCATAGCGAATCTTAGATTTTATTTATCGTATTCTTATAAGTCGTAGAAATTATTAATGAAATCTTAAATTGGCGTCAGTCAAATCTTAGTCAATCGTCCAAATTATTTATTTTATATTGTCAATAGATATAATGATAAATGGAAACAAATTTTTTCTAAATTGTATTGCCCCAAATATCATAAAACTCACGTGGTGATTTGAAAAAAAATCATGGAAAATTATAACTTACTTACCAGATATATACTAAATATTCATATATGAAATAGAACCCGACCTGGACTGGTACGGGATGTGTTTGAGAATTAAAGTGATATACTTGTATAGTTTGTTTGATTTGCAGCCTTTTGCCTTTTGATAATAAAATTTTTCTCACTAAAATTCCTTTTAATTTAAAGCTGCGGAAGATTGAAAGCTAATATTTTACTCGCAAAGATTGTTGTTTAGTCTTCAAAGCATTTTCAATTTTTTTATTTGATTTAAAAAGGCAAACTTCCACCTTTTCATACTTAAAAACAGGACTTGAATGGGATTTCTAAGATATATGTGGGTTTGAACTGGTCTCTCTTTATTTGATTTATTAAGTTAATTGACTGATTGACATACAGTGGGGAAAATCAGTATTTAGTCAGTCACCAATTGTGCAAGTTCTCCCACTTAAAATGATGAGAGAGCCTGCAATTGATATCATAGGTAGACCTCAACTATGAGAGACAAAATGTGAAAAAATGAGAAAATCATTTTGTCTGACTTATAAAGATGTTATTTGCAAATGATGGTGGGAAATAAGTATTTGGTCACCAACAAACAATCAAGATTTCTGGCTGTCACAGACCTGTAACTTCTTTTTAAAGAAATTTCACTTTCCCCCATTCATTACCTGTATTAATGGAACCTGTTTGAAGTCGTTAACAGTATAAAAGACACCTGCTCACAAGCTCAAACAGTCACACTCGAAACTCCATTATGGTGAAGACGAAAGAGCTGTCTGAGTACACCAGAAACCGAATTGTAGACCTGCAACAGGCTGGGAAGGCTGAATCAGCAATAAGCAAGCAGCTTGGTGTAAAGAAATATACTGTGGGAGCAATAATCAGAAAATGTAAGACCTACCAGACCACTATTAATCTCCCTCGATCTGGGTCTCCACGCGAGATCTCAGCCCGTGGGGTCAAAACGATCACAAGAACGGTGAGGAAAAATCCCAGAACCACAAGGGGGATCTAGTGAATGACTTGCAGAAAGCTGGGACCAACGTTACAAAGGCTACCATCAGCAACACACTACGACGCCAGGGACTGAGATCTTGCAGTGCCTGACGTGTCCCCATGCTTAAGCCAGTCCATATCCAGGCACGTTTGAAGTTTGCTAGAGAGCATTTGGATGTTCTAGAAGAGTATTGGGTGAATGTCATATGGTCAGATGGAACCAAAGTAGGACAATTTAGTAAAAACACAACTCGTCGTGTTTGGAGGGAAGTGAGTGCGGAGTTTCATCCAAAGAACATCATACCAACTGTGAAGCATGGGGGTGGCAACATCATGCTTTGGGGCTGTTTTTCTGCAAATAGACCAGGACGGCTGGTCTGTGTAGATGAAAGAATGAATGGGGCCATGTATCGTGAGATTTTGGGTGCAAACCTCCTTCCATCAGCAGGGGCAATGGAGATGAAACGTGGCTGAGTCTTTCAGCACGACAATGATCTCAAGCACACTGCCAGGGCAACAAAGGAGTGACTTCGTAAGAAACATTTCTAAGTCCTGGAGTGACCTAGCCAGTCTCCCGATCTCAACCCCATTGAAAAGCTTTGGAGGGAGTTGAAAGTCCGTATTGCCCGCCGACAGCCCCAAAACAGCACTGCTCTAGAGGAGATCTGCATGGAGGAATGGGCCAAGATACCAGCAACAGTGTGTACCAACCTTGCAAAGACTTGCAGAAAACGTCTAACCTCTGTCATTGGCAACAAAGGATATATGATAAAGTTTTGAGATGCACTTTTTTTGACCAAATACTTATTTTCCACCATTATTTGCAAATAACATCTTTAAAAGTCCGACAAAATTATTTTCTCAATTTTTTTCACATTTTGTCTCTCATAGTTGAGGTTACCTGTGATGTCAATTGCAGGCCTCTCTCATCATTTTAAGTGGGAAACTTGCACTATTGGTGACTGACAAAATACTTATTTTCCCCACTGTAATTGAAGAGATTCGTGATGATGGAGTCCAATACGATGGGGTTCGGGATTTAGAATCATGACATTTTCAAAAAGAAAAACTAAACCCTTTAGCCGTTTAGCGAATATCTCCTCAATACATTTGATATCGATATATGAAATTCAGGAGCTGTAAAAGTATTCAGGATACACGCTGGTTGTACTGAACTGAATACCTAATTATATAATTACACTGATGTAAATAATCCATTGTCTGTTGAAGCCAAAAAATTTCGCGGTTCAATATCCAAATTTATAAAGTTTTTGATCACACTTTCGTTAACTGGATACCAAACTTCATATGATATTTCGATCTGAAACTCGTTATGAAAATTTGAAATCAGCTTCGGAAGAAACAAAAAGCGACTTCGTTGTACGGAAATATCAAGTTTACTTTCTACAAGGAACTGATCTCGGGATGGAACGAACAAAATATTTCATTTTGGCGGCAGTTTTGATGTTTGTGATTTCAACGTCACCATGCAAAGGAGCTTACTCCCCTCTTGACTTCAGACGCAGCAGCGATACGTTGATGAATCGAGCCATGGAACAGCGAGACACTATGCCAAAATTATGGCATTCGATGGCTGCAATGCAAACTTAGCCAAAACTGGCATCGATGACAGCCAGTATTTTCGCGACAGAGGGCTACGAAAATTTTTTGGACCACAATTAGGACCTGAGCGCTGCCATCATAGACTTCGTTGCTGCTGGATATCCTAAGATAGCAGATGAATTGGAGCTGTGGGAAAAAGATGCAATTGATAAAGTGAAAAAATAGCTTGCAGAATATAAGAAGAAAGTAGAGGATACAATCGACTAAGTAGTCGATGATTTGTCTGAGATACAAAAACTCGTTGAGGATTCCATCAATCCAGCGAAAACCCAAGCTCTTGCTTTAATTTCAGAATCGAGGGACAATTTCTTCGCCTTTATCCCGGATATTAAAGAAGCCATGGGCGACACTGTGTATTATTCAGTGGATCAATCCATCGACGCCAACTCTTTTAATTCGGAATTTCCTAATGGAAGACGGGACATACTGAACTTTAAACTCAAGGGACATCAGGGTGCTGTTGAATACAGGTTTTACCAAGAGGATTAAATTCGGGCTTTCTTATTGGACCCAAACTCGAAACTCTACAAGGCTTCTCAAAAGCTCTATGATCGGAAAAAGTTCTTCGATTATTATAAAGATAAATCCCACATTAGTGATGGTAAGATCCCGGTGATAGCGAACAACTCGTCTGTCCTCATCTTGAAGGCTAAAGATAAGATGTAAAAGCTCATCGAAGATGACACGAGGCGAAGGAGGAGTCTGTAGCCTACGGGGGCCAAGGGCCTATATTAGTAGGCCTACTTGCTGGACGGGTAATAGGCATATCAGACGAATGGAAGTATGAACTTGACGGGTGGCAACGGGAATTTGACGGGTGGCAATATGAACTTGTCGGATGCCAACAGGAATTTGAAGGATGTCAACAGGAATTTTTCTTCTGAAGAAACGACGCCGGTGCAAAAATCGACTATTACAAAAAAATCAAAACCTGTGGGGCGAAATTTACCTTTGCAGCATAAAATGAAGTTCAAAGAAAACAAATCGGGAGTGAACGTACCCAAAAATGACGATCATTTCGACCAAAAACTTCTGAAAAAATTAAGTTTCTTCTTTGACGAAATTAAAGCGGAATAAAATACTACTTCACCTCGCTAGAAGAAAATATTCTAGGATTTCCTAGACCTGAGCCGTGCTCCTGGTACGGGCATAGTTTTCGATGCTTGTTAAAATGATTAACTGAATACTGAAATATAACTCAGGAACAAACGTTTGGCCTTAATAGAGTAGATAGACGAAAGAACATCAGAGGCCAAAAAAGAGGCTATGCAGTTTGAAATAGACCGCCCGATATGCCAGCAATATACAGGAGTGCTGCATGATATGTATAACATTCAAGGTCTGCTGGAATTCATGATGAGATTGCTGCAATTTGAAAACGCAAAAGCCATTGGCTTGTTGTCCGCTGAAATTTACCTTTTGCTGGTCGCATGCTTGATGTTATATTGTTGTCCAGATCTAAAATGATTTTCAGACGCCGGAGATTCCACAGGCGGTGATCAAGTTTTGTTTTGAAAACTTAACAAAAAATGTAATGGATTTTGAATAAAAATCGGTTTCGTTTCAAAGATCTTAGCTTATTTTAAAGTTATTGAGAAGCAGTTATTTTTGAAAAGAACTTTGTGTTGAGAAGGGAAGATTTAGCCTCTTGAATGATATTCATAAGAGTTAATAGTTTTAATTGCAAGTATTATATCAATAAATATCGATCCAAAGTTGAATATTTTTTGCTTGAACGGATATTTTTGAACATGTAATTCCGTAAAAATTTGATTTTTTTAAACTAAGTTCGTCCTATTTTTCATAGCAATATTCATTCTATTTATGGAATCAATATTTTCGGTTATCCTCATGACATTGTATATATGATTATTTTTTACATTTCAGTGTTTTTAAACCTTTTTTTAAATATCGAACTCTGTAAATAAAATAAATTCTGTGAAACAAATAATAAATCTGTTTAAATATTGGTGATTATTTTTAATTAAACTTTAATGATTGTGTTAAAGGGGCTCAATTATTAATCTAAATTATTAGTTAAATTCAATGTTAGGGATATAAATCAAAGTAAATCTTTATACTCAATACACATCATGTATAATAAAAACATACAAATGAAAATACACGAAAGCTGCATTTATACAATAAGTAGTTTAAAAAAACGTAAGTAGATAGGGTAACGTGGGGCAGCGCGCCCCCCACTTTTTTTAAACTAAAATTTTGACGAAGTTTTAATTGATACGAGGTGGTTCTTTGTTTTGTTTAAAGGTGCAACTAATGAGGAATGTATGATGTGAATTAGACGCCTATAGAGTTATTCAATTTTTAATGAAACACTATTTTGTAAAAAGTGTCAAAATGGGCATGGGCCCGTTGCCCCCACAGGTATCATTTCAATTTATATCGTGTCAACATTTTATTTTAAAAGCTAATAGTCTAAACTTGGTCTCAAAATTATCCCTATAAATATTACTTTGAAAAAATAATTCAAAGTAATTTCAAAATCTTCATCTATAGTAATGGAAAAAAACTTTATTTAGCGGCAAAAAAATTTTTATCTGGACTAAAACAGTTATTCGCAAAGAACTTAATAACGCAAACTCATAGCAAAACGTAAATCCGTACACTTCATCCCAGTGAAACTGTCGACCGGCGGTAGAGAACACGGACCAATATCTGCCATACTTAGCGAGAAACCCGCTATGGGCCCACGACCCGCAGTGGGCTCGCTGCCCCATGTTACCCTACTACCCTACTGTATAGTTAGCAGAGCTAAATCCATATTTCTATCTGAATATTTATTGAATATTTGTATCCTGTATAATTGCAACAACCAGTAAAATTAATGGATTATATTGTCCAAACAATAACACACGTCCATTATTCCGTGCATTTATTATTTAATTAATGACGTGTTCCATTGTTACGATTATTTTTAGTGAATTCTTATTTTCTGACCGTTTCCCTCAAATTAGAAAAATTAATACTATTTTACCTACTATTTATTAAAATTTTGAAAATTCATACTATATAATATTTATTTTTGTATATACCGATCATTGATTATTTTACATGTCTTGTTTTAAGTAATTCCCGGGGCCTGTTATTTAAATAACAGCACAATATAAATTATTATTCTGGCGCAAATTATTTAAATAAATAACTAGCAAAAGTAATTAAAAAATAATAAAATAAATAAATAGTAAAAAGTAGGTATCAGGTAGTAGAACTAGTAATGATTCTTCCGTACATATTCAAATAGCCGAAATTGTGAACAATAAATTGTGAAGAATTAGTTCATAAATGGACATTAGATAAGCCCGCATATTTTTTCAGTGTAAAATAATTATTATTAAAATAAAATGAGGAAGGAAAATTCATATAAATGAATACACAATGAATCAATCCATTTCATACATTTATAAGCGCAATAGAAGATGAAATAACACTGAATACAAATTCAAATGACTACCAAGAGATGGATGAATGTAATTATGATATTAAATTACGATTAATTTAGAATAATTTCCCTAATAATTTTGATTATTCATATTGTTTAGACTTATTCTTACTGCCTCTTATAATGCGAAACATAATCTCATCACCATATATTTTTACATTAATACCATTCTACACCATTATTTTTTCACCTAACCATTTTACATTAATCTCATCACAATACATTCACAATTTTAATTAAAACCACCATTTCAATTTATAAAAAAACGACAAACAAGCACAATAAGAAACATTATAATTCATATAACACAGAAGTCATTAAGTCATATAAGAAATATTGTAACTCATATAACTCATAAAATTCATTAAGTCATATGAAAGATAATAAATCATATAATATATAGAAGTCTTTAAGTCATATATAAAACATTATAATACATATAACATATAAAATTCATTTAGTCATTTGAAAAGCATTATAATTCATATAACCTATAGAAGTCATTGAGTCATGTAAAAACATTATAACTCATAGAACTCATGAAATTCAATAAGTCATTTGAAAAGCATTAAAACTCAAATAACTCATAAAATTTATTAAGTCACTTGGAAGGGCCTCAAAGTGGGACTGATAACGCCAATCCAGGAAGGAGGCCCAAGGGACAGACCTCTAAATTACAGACCGGTGACCTTAACCTCACAAATGATTAATGTTTTTGAGAAGGTAGTGGCCAGCAGGCTTGTCCAGTATATGGAAGAGGCTGAACTGTCTTATAATGGACATAATGGTTTGCGGCGGAATCGTTCCTGTTTGTCACAGTTACTTGAACACCAGGAGGAGGGAGCTGGCATGGATTTAGTATACCTGGACTTTGCTAAAGCTTTTGACAAAGTTGACCATGGAGTGCTCTTCAGAAAGCTGAGACTGTTGGGATGGAACCACAACTTCCTTAAAAATAGAGTACAAGCTATCGCAATTAGATACTCGAAATCGAGAGAAGCGAGGGTGAAAAGTGGAGTGCCACAAGGCTCGGTGCTTGAACCGATCCTCTTCCTCAGAGAGTTGATGTGTACTGAAGCCACGTTCGATGACCACATTGAGGAAATAGTTCCGCGAGGCCGACGAAGGATGGTCCTGGATGGAGTGGATCTGGCGGACATTTCGAACAAGAAAGACAGCGCCATTGATTACTCTCTTCAGAGCCCTAGAGCTCCCCAATCGTGAATACTGCTGTCAGCTTTGGGCGCCGCTCAAGGCAGCAGCGTTGGGGAAACTAGAGGCATTGCAGCGGACCTTCACGTACAGGATCTGCGGCATGAGGAAGCTGGAGCTGAACTACTGGGAAAGGCCGAAACACCTGGGACTGTACTCACTGGAGAGGAGAAGAGAGAGATATATCATATTGTACACTTGGAAGATGATAACCAGTCTGGCTCAAAAACTTTGAAAATGAGACCTCCAAAATTGTGACGCATTGCAACGAAAGAAGAGGAAGACTGTGCAGGATTCCCCCATTCAATAACAGTGCCGCGGCTAGAGTACAGACTCTTCGTGAGGGATCACTGTCCGTGGCAGCACCAAGGCTGTTTAACGTCAAACCAGAGGGGCTGAGAGGAGCGGAGTTTAACCTTGCGACTTGCAAGAGACAACTGTATAAGTTTCTGAAGAAGATCCCGGATTGTCCAGTTATGGGAAACTACCCCCAACAAGTGACAAGCAACAGCATCTTGCATCAGCTGGCCCAAAAGAGGGCAAACAGATGGAACACGTCCAACGTTACATCCGGGACCCGAGGGTGGGGTGACCTACCTAGTGACGACTCGGAGACGGTGGACGACGAAGGCGGAGCATCAGCTTGATCATGGACTGAGAAGTCCTAAACTCATCATTCATCATAAGGTCATAAGGTCATAAGGTCATAAGGTGAGAAGTGGATCATGGGTGAAAAGTGGGTTATGGGTGAATCCTCCCTTTGTCCTCCCACAGCCTGGGGATATCTCACGATGGGTCCCTGCAGGACAGTAACACCTGTAACGCCTCTCCTTGTCCTCCCCACCACAGCCTGGGGATGTCTCACGATGGGTCCCTGCAGGACGGTAACACCTGTAACGCCTCTCCTTGTCCTCCCACAGCCTTGGGATGTCACACGACGGGTCCCTGCAGGACAGTAACACCTGTAACGCCTCTCCTTGTCCTCCCCACAGCCTGGGGATGTCTCACGATGGGTCCCTGCAGGACAGTAACACCTGTAACGCCTCCGCTTACATCATGAGCCCCAGCACAGGACCGGGGAAAGTAACGTGGAGCTCCTGCAGTAACGCTGAGCTTACCACCTTCCTCAACGGCGGTGCCACGTCAGTAGCGTTACTTTACGCTTATAAGCGTTACCTTAATTATAGGTGTTACTTTATTTTATAAAAATAAGAGTTACTCTACGCTTATAAGTGTTAATTCTCGTTATAGGTGTTACTTTAACGTATTAACGTTACTTTATAAAAGATAAGAGTTACTTTACGCTTATTAGTGTTACCTTACGTTATAGGTGTTACTTTACTTTAGAAAAATAATAGTTACTTTACGCTTATAAGCATTACCTTTGTTAATAAGTGTTATTTTACTTCATAAAAAATGAGAGTTACTTTATGCTAATAAGCGTTACCTTGCGTTATAGGTGTTACTTTACCATGTTAACGTTGCTTTGTAAAAGTTAAGAGTTACTTAACGCTTATAAGTGTTACCTGGCGTTATAGGTGTTACTTTACGCTTATTAGTGTTGCCTTGCGTTATAGTGGTTACTTAAAGATATTAACGATCTTTATAAAAAAAGAATTACTTTACGCTTATAATTTTTGCCTTGCGTTATAGGTGTTACTTTACGCTTTTAAGCATTACCTTGAATTATACGCAGGTGTTACTTTACCATATTAACGTTTCTCTATAAAAATAAGAGTTACTTTACGTAGTTACTGTTTTCTGAACGGTGGCGCGAAGTATGTAGCGTTACTTTGCGTCACAAGTGTTTTTTATGCTTTTAAGTGTTAATATATGTAATAAATGTTACTTTACCTTATCAGAGTTACCTTATCAGTATTATATTACCTTATTAGTGTTATTTTGCTTAATAAATAGGTGTTTATATACGTTATCAGTGTTACGTTCCCTTATAAGTGTTATTTTATCCTATAAAATAGTTGATATTTTACGTTACAAGTGTTACATTACTTTATAAAAAGGTGTTGCTCCACGTAACAAGTGTTAGCACAAATCTGAAGGCGTGAAAGAAGATTATCAAGCAAAAGTATTAATGATAAATAAATAGCCAAAGTAATAAATGTAATAAAGCAAATTAGAGAAATGAAGGTCTTTACGCCAGATAAAGTAATGAAGGTAATTAAGCATTTGAAATAATTGGAGGGAATTAATTAAGCTATTGTAATGAGGATATTTAAGTAAGCTTGATTAATGAAGGTATTTGAGTAAGCTAATGTGATGAGGATAAGTAGGTAAGCTTGCGTAATGAAGGTAATTAGTCATTTGAAATAATTAAAGGCAATTAAGCATTTAAAAAATAAAGGTAATTAAGTAAGCAACGAGGGTAATTAAGTCAGCTCGAGTAATGAAGTTAACTAAGTAAGTCAATGTAATGAGGATATACAATTAAATTCAAGTAATGAAGGTAATTATCCAGTTACCCCATCGACTGCCTGACGAAGAAGGACCAGCGTAGCCCCAAAGACATCGACTACGACCCCTCGGGGAAGCTTCCTGGGGAACGATACGACAACGCTGCCCAGTGCGACTACGCTTTGGGGAAGAGCTTCTCCCCATACAACACCCCCAAGCCTCCCTACGAGGTGGGTGTAATGGGTGTCCCCTTGGGGAAGAGTATTTCCCCATACAACACCCCCAATCCTCCCTACGAGGTGGGTGTAATGGGTGTCCCTTTGGGGAAGAGTATTTCCCCATACAACACCCCCAAGCCTCCCTACGAGGTGGGTGTGATGGGTGTCCCCTTGGGGAAGAGTTTCTCCCCATACAACACCCCCAAGCCTCCCTACGAGGTGGGTGTATAATTAATTAACATTGAGATAAAATATATATAACGCATTTTATTATATCTATATACTTATATTCCTATATTCATATACTTATATTCTTTTAATTTATTTACTTCTCAATTTTATTTCATATTTTTGTCATAGAGCACAATATTTTGATCAATAAAATTATACAGAAACAGATTTTCAAAATATTTTTCAGTTGAAATTACAAAATCCCTCGTGCGTAATGTTAATAAACGCTGTATGTTGCCTGCAGAACATTGTATAACATTAAAGAATGATGTATATTGCCTGCAGAACATTGTATTACATTAAAGAATGATGTATGTTGCCTGCACAACATTGTAGAACATTAATGAATGATGTATGTTGCCTGCAGAACATTGTAGAACATTAATGAATGATGTATGTCGCCTGCAGAACATTGTATAACTTTAAAGAATGATGTATATTGCCTGCAGAACATTGTATAACAATAAAGAATGATGTATATTGCCTGCAGAACATTGTATAACTTTAAAGAATGATGTATGGTGCCTGCAGAACATTGTATAACATTAATGAATGATGTAAGTTGCCTGCAGAACATTGTATAACATTAAAGAATGATGTATATTGCCTGCAGAACATTGTATAACTTTAAAGAATGATGTATGTTGCCTGCAGAACATTGTATAACAATAATGAATGATGTATGGTGCCTGCATAACATTGTATAACTTTAAAGAATGATGTATGTTGCAGATGTGTATAAGAGACAGATGCGTGGCCATGCGATGTGATGTCGTGATGCATATATGGACCAGGGAATTAGTTACTGGGGCACAGGCCATAAAATAAATTAGATAAAATCAAGACTTTCTCTGATATATTAAATGGGGACTAAACCGGGACGTATTTCTGACGTATTTCATATTGACAAAACTGGGACTTATTACTGATATATTTGAATTGAGGATTAAATCGGAACACACTTTCGACATATTTGATAGGGACAGAACCTGGACGTATTTCTGAAATGTTTTATAGGGGCAGAACAGGGACTTATTTTCGACAAAACTAATGGGGACCAAATTTAAAGTAATTTATCTTTTATTAATGTGCATATAATCGAGACTTTCTCCGTAATACTTATTTTGGATAAATTGTGAAATGTTTGTCCATCCTCAACGGGGACAAAATAGAGCCCATTATATTATTATATCTATAATAAATCATATTTTTTAAATCTGGATGTAAAAGCTGCAAAAATTATTGCTGAATTTTTTGTAAACTTAAATATTAACGGGGAAATCATTTTCGACATATAAAGGGCGGGATTATTTTTTGCACTTATGTGTTAGATGAAGTAATTCAATGTCCATTAAACAATTTCAAGATTTAGGATTTAAAAAATCTTCTGATCGATCTTCAATCTTTGAATATAATGATAAATTTATACATTTATCCTTTGTGAATAGATGCCGAAAATGAAATTGAAATAAATTCTTGAATATAAATGACATAATTATTTAAATTAATAGACGTTATCATTTTATTTGCCCCTAATGTAAATGAAATTAAAATTTAACATTGATTTTATACGANATGTATGTTGACCACAGAACATTGTATAACATTAATGAATGATGTATGTTGCCTACAGAACATTGTATAACATTAATGAATGATGTATGTTGCCAGCAGAACATTATATAACATTAATGAATGATGTATGACGCTACAGAACATTGTATAACCATAATGAATAATGTATGTTAACCACAGAACATTGTATAACATTAATGAATGATGTATGTTGCCCACAGAACATATGTCGGGAAATGTGGTGCGCCAACAGGACGCACGCCATGCGCACGCATCCCGCGCTAGAGGGAACCACATGTGACCTCAAGAAGGTAATTAATTAAACAATTAATAAGGTAACTGAGATTTCAATAAGGTAATTATTACCCAATTAATAAGGTAACTGAGATCTCAAGAAAGTAACTAATCGCCCAACTAATTAATAGCTTTTTATTTGCTAGTATATGGATTACCCAAAATAAAAATATTACTCCCTGTGAGCTCAAAAAGGTAATTAATTTGATAATTAATAAGGTAACTGAGATTTCTGGAATGTGACTAATTACATAATTAATAAGGCAATAGAGACCTCAATAAAATAATTAATAATTCAATTATTAAGGTAACTAAGACCTCAAGAAAGTAATCAATTACCTAATTAATAAGGTAACTGATATCTCAAGAAAATAATTAATTATTTAATTAATAAGGTAACATAGACTTCAAGTAGGTAATTATCTACCCACCTAATTAATAACTTCTTCATTTTTAGTAATTGGATAACTCAAAATGAAAAAATTATTGCATGGGAGCTCAAGAAGGTAATTATTTGCCATGTAATAAAGTAAGTGCGTGTTCAAGAAAGTAAATAATTGCCAAATTAATAGAGTAACTATGTTTTAAAAAGGTAATTAAGGCATTATTAAATAAAAAAATTACCTAATTTATTAGTAATTGAAGGATACAAAATAAGAACACACAACCTGTCACCCTAGGAAGGAAACTTATCCAAGGTGACTCCAATAAATAATAATTGAACAAGTCACGATAAAAAGAACTACGAGTGAATTCAGGAAGGTAATTAATCATCCACCTAATAGGATAATCAGTTCATTTATTAGTGTGTAATCACCTAGCAGCAGAATAAAAATAAGGATATTCATTTCAGCTCCACAAAATAATTTATTATCCACCTAATTAAGTTATTACCTCATGAATTCGCATTTGAATAATTCAGTTTTAAATGTTTAAATTTTAATTTGAATTAAATTAATTACTTTTTAAACTTTGAATCAATAAAATTATTACAGGAAAACCTTATTCAGAAATTACTGAACAGACACAATTTTTCGATTTGAGTCATGCTCCTGATATTTTAATTTACCCCACCGCTTTACCCCACCGCTTTACCCCACCACTTTACCCCACCACTTTANAGTGAGTGGCCGCCACTCTTGTCTTTAATGAGTGAGTGGCCGCCACTCTTGTCTTTAATGAGTGAGTGGCCGCCACTCTTGTCTTTAATCAGTGAGTGACCGCCACTCGTGTCTTTAATGAGTGAGTAACCTCCACTCTTGTCTTTGATGAGTGAGTGACCGCCACTCGTGTCTTTAATGAGTGAGTGACTGCCACTCATAATATATATGACCGCCTCTCGTGTCTTTGATGAGTGAGTGACCACCACTCGTGTCTTTAATGAGTGAGTAACCGCCGTTCGTGTCTTTAATGAGTGAGTGACCGCCACTCATAATATATATGACCGCCACTCGTGTCTTTAATGAGTGAGTGACCGCCACTCGTGTCTTTAATGAGTGAGTGGCCGCCACTCGTGTCTTTAATGAGTGAGTGACCGCCACTCGTGTCTTTAATGAGTGAGTGACCGCCACTCTTGTCTTTAATGAGTGAGTTGGTGCCACTCGTGTTTAGTAATTAAATAATAATTATTGAATGTTTAAGGCAGTAATTTACTTCATAATCAAGTAACTAATTTGTGCAATTGTTATTGGCCATTAAAAATTTATATCGATAGTGGGTATTAAAAATATTAACTCTAATTAACATGCAACATCTTCATTCTAATTAATATTTGTGCCCATTTTATCCGACAAAATTAAAAGAAAATTGTTTTAGCTTATCTTTATCTCAAATTTCGATTGTTAATTTATATTTTTAAAGATTAAATTGAAGATTTATCAAATTAATCGCTTATTGGAAAATAAATTATTTATACTATTGTTTCGATACATGAGGTCAAAATCATTTGACTTCGAGGTGTCTTAATCGTAAAAATCAAACAATATTTATACACATCAACCATTAGGCATATTGACTATATCAATATATACCATATGTATTCCCAAAATCATTTGACATATTTAATAATTATTAACAAAATATTCTGATTTTCCAGCTTCATGGTTCGAGGTGAACTCAAGGACACAAAAATGCTGGAACTTTTAGATTCCCTGGAAAACTCCACCAACTCAACCCACTACCAGCCCACCTTCCAGTGGGTGCTGAAGAACCTCACCCACTGCGACGCTGAGTGTGGCGGTGGATTCACCTACGCACACCTAGAATGCGCGGTTACTTTGGACATCGCGGGTGGAAACCGAAATTCCGGGCTTGATATTGCGGGTGGAAACCGAAATTCCGGACCATTCCTTGACCAGATGGTTCTCGCTAAGGGGGAAAAAGAGCCGAAAGAGAACAGCTACTTTCACGAAAAAGAGGCTCTTGCGCAAGAGTATCTGAACAACAAGAACAAGACTAAGATCAAGAGGGAGGTGGATGAAGAATTTCTGCAATCCCCTTCGTTTGGGGAGGAGGAAATCATTCAGTCCCCGTCGGGTGTAGAGGAGGAAGTCCTACAGTCCCAACCGTTTAGGGAAGAGGAAATCCTGCGGTCCCAACCGTTTAGGGAGGAGGAAATCCTTCGGTCCCAACCGTTTAGGGAGGAGGAAATCCTGCGGTCCCAACCGTTTAGGCAGGAGGAAATCCTTCGGTCCCAACCGTTTAGGGGACCGACAACTTTCAGTGATACCGGAACCGGTGCCCGAACCGAGGGAAATGTCGGAACCGAAACTGGACGAGGCACTAGGAAAGAAGTTGAAAATTCTCTGTGGGGAAAGGACAAGAAATCCAACCTTGTAATGGGTAATGGGATGATGGGTGATGGGATGATGGGTAATGGGATGATGGGTGATGGGACGATGGGTAATGGGATGATGGGTGATGGGTTCCCAGCCATCATCGTCGACAGCTCCCATTGTGATGCTATGGTGAAGCCTCCAGAGAAATGGGCTTGTAATGCGTGGCCATGCGATGTGATGTCGTGATGCAAAAATGAACCAGGGAGTTAGCTACTGGGACACAGGCCATAAAATAAATTGGATAAAATCAAGACTTTCTCTGATATATTGAATGGGGACTAAACCGGGACGTATTTCTGACGTATTTTAAAAGGAACAAAACAGGGACTTATTACTGATATATTTGATATGAGGATAGAATCGGGACATACCTGCGACATTTTTGATAGGGACAGAACCTGGACTTATTTCTGAAATTTTTAATTGGGACAAAGCCGGGATTTATTACTGTTATATTTGATACGAGGATAGAATCGGGACATACTTTTGACAGGATATAGACTGAACCTGGACGTATTTTTGAATTTTTTAATTGGGACAAAGCCGGGATTTATCACTGATATATTTGAATTGAGGATTAAATCGGGACACACTTTCGACATATTTGTTAAGGACAAAACCTGGACGTATTTCTGAAATGTTTTATAGGGACAGAACAGGGACTTATTATCGACAAAATTAATGGGGACCAAATTTAAAGTAATTTATCCTTTATTAATGTGGATATAATTGAGACTTTCCTCCGTAATACTTATTTTGGACAAATTGTGATATGTTCGTCCATCCTCAACGGGGACAAAATAGAGTCCATTATATTATTATATCTTTAATAAATCATAATTTTTAAATCTGGATGTAAAAAAGGCAAAAATTATTGCTACATTTCATTGTAAACTTAAATATAAACAGGAAAATTATTTTCGAAATATAAAGGACGGGAATTTTTATTTGCACTTTCGTGTTAAATTAAGTAATTCAATGTTTATTAAATAATTTAAAGATTTGGGATTTGAAAAAATCACCTCTTCGATCTTTAAATAACAAATAAATTTATACATTTATGATTTGTGAACAGAGGCCGAAAATGGAATTAAAATGAATTCATGATTACGTATAATTGACACAATTATTTAAATTAATCGACGAATTATGTAAACGACATAAAAATTTAATGTTGATTTTTATACGAAATAATAAAAATTGCTGATTATTCATTATTAATTGGCATTGATTATACAACCGCCACCAATTTTGTGTCTTTATATTATCAATAATATTAAGATATATTAATAGATCATATTTATATTATCATTTTCAATCATCTTGATATCATCGATCTCGAGTATTAATAGATATTATATGATTATATATATATATGATATACATAGTATATATCATATATGTATTATATAAATGAATAATAGTTATTATATTATAATATATTATATTACTTAATGACTTGACCCGTCACTGCAAAATTACACAATTATTTTGAAAAATATTCATATTTTTTTCGATAATTAATTATTTAAACTAAATGAAAAAAAAACACAACAAAATATGCTTAATTATTCGTAGGATTTGCTTAATAATCCATATTAATCCGTCACAAATGCAATTATCTGTGATAATGACGAGCCTCAAGGCAATAGGCCGCTAATTAGTAATTAAATAAAATAATTGTGCTAAACTTTCACCGCTGATGCTTCGTGTTTTGAAGTAGTTTGCACCGTTGGGAATGTTTAATGAGATTCATTTCAAGTTATTTCCACCATTAAAATATTTAATGAGATTCATTTCAAGTTATTTTCACCATTAAAATATTTAATGAGATTCAGTTCAAGTAGTTTCTACAGTTAAAAATCCTGAATGAGATTCAATTCAAGTTATTTCACCATTAAAATTTTTAATGAGATTCAGTTCAAGTTATTTCTATCATTAGAAATATTTAATGAGATTCAGTTAAAGTAGTTGCTATTGTTAGAAATATTTAATGGGATTCATTTCAGGTACTGCCTCCTTTCTAAATGTTTAATGGGATTGAGTTTAAATCATTAATGGCATTACAAACGTTTAATTGGATTCAGTTATTATAGGTGCTACTATTAAAAATGTTTTAATAAAATCATTTAGAAAATCGTAGCTAATCGTAGAATATACCCTTGTGTGAATTTACAAATACACGTTTTGTGTGAATCGTTAATTAATGTATTTATGACATCGTAGCGAATCTTAAATTTTATTTATCGTATTCTTATTAGTCGTGGAAATTATCAATGAAATCGTTAATTGGCATCAGTCAAATCTTAGTCAATCGTCCAAATTATTTATTTTATATTAACAATAGGTATAATGATATATGAAAATCATACATGAAAAATAAAATGTTTCTAAATTATATTGCCCCAAATATCATAAAATTTACGTGGTAATTCGAAAAAACACCATGGAAAATTATAAATTATTTGTCAGATATATACTAAATATTCATATATGATATACATATATAACCCGACCTTGACTGGTACGGCATGTGCTTGAGAATTAAAGTGATATACATATATAGTGTGTTTGATTTGCATCCTTATGCCATTTTGATAATAAAATTTTTCTCACTAAAATTCCTTTTAATTTAAAGCTGCGGAAGATTGAAAGCTAATATTTGACTCGCACAGATTGTTGTTAACTCTTCAAAGTATTTTCAAAATTTTTTTATTTGATTTAAAAAGGCAAAGTTCCACCTTTTCTACTTAATAACAAGACTTGAATGGGATTTCTAAGATATATGTGGGTTTGAACTGTTCTCTCTTTATTTAAGTTAATTAAGTTAATTGACTGATTAACATACAGTGTGCAAAATAAGTATTTAGTCAGTCACAATTGTGCAAGTTCTCCCACTTAAAATGATGAAGAGAGCCTGCAATTGACATCTTAGGTAACCTCGACTATGAGAGACAAAATGTGAAAAAAATTTAGAAAATTATTTTGTCGGACTTTTAAATATGTTATTTGCAAATGATGGTGGAAAATAAGTATTTGGTCACCTACAAACAATCATGATTTCTGGCTGTCACAGACCTGTAACTTCTTTTTTTAAGAGACATCACTTTTCCCCATTCATTACCTGTATTTATGGAACCTGTTTGAAGTCATTAACTGTATAAAAGACACCTGTACTTTCAAAACTCGCTAGGTGAACGTAAGTACTTACGCTCTATTTTCTTGTCTAGGATTGGTGGATTTTGCTTGAAAGGCCGTCAATGATTGGCTGATGAATTTACGATCTCTTAACTTTTTTTGAAAGTATGGGCCCAGAAACCGAATTGTAGACCTGCACCAGGCTGGGAAGTCTGACGAAGGAGGAGTCTGAAGCCTACGGGGGCTAAGGGCCTATATTAGTAGGCCTACTTGCTGGACGGGTAATAGGCATAGCAGACGGATGGAAGTATGAATTTGACGGGTGGAAACGGGAATTTGTCGGATGCCAACAGGAATTCGTCGGATGTCAACAGGAATTTGACGTCTGAAGAAACCACACCGGTGCAAAAATCAACTATTACAACAAAATCCAAACCTGTGCGGCGAAATTTACCTTTGCAGCATAAAATGAACTTCAAAGAAAACAAATCGGGAGTGAACATACCCAAAAATGACGATCATTTCGACCAAGAACTTCTGAAAAAAATGAGTTTCTTCTTTGACGAAATGAAAGCGGAATAAAGTACTACTTCACCTCGCTAGAAGAAAATATTCTAGGATTTCCTAGACCTGAGCCGTGATCCTAGTACGGGCCTAGTTGCTGGTTAAAATGATTAACTGAATACTGAAACATAACTCAGGAACAAACGCTAAACGAACTCTTCACAGGAAAAAAAAGATAAAGACAACAAACTTCTAGTGATGTAAATGGAGTCTTTGTTTGTAACAGCACCTCTGAGGCACAAAATTTTGGCCTAGGCCGTGCCTCCTAGAATTTCATGGCCTAAAAAAATAGAGGAAATAGACAAAAGAACATCAGAGGCCAAACAAGAAGCTCTGAAGTTTGATATAGACCGCCCGATATACCAGCAATATACAAGAGTGCTGCATGATATGTATTACATTCAAGGTCTGCTCGAATTCATGATGGGACTGCTGCAATTTGAAAACGAACTGGCAATTTGCTTGTTGTCCATTGCCATTTTTCTGTAATTGGCCGCCATTTCGACCATAATTCACAGACGCCGGAGATTCCACAGGCTGTGATCAAGTTTTGCTTTGAAAATTCAACAAAAAATGCTATGGATTTTAAATAAAAATCGGTTTCGTTTCAAGGATTTTTAGCTTAGGAGATTCCACAGGCTGTGATCAAGTTTTGCTTTGAAAATTTAACAAAAAATGTTATGGATTTTAAATAAAAATCGGTTTCGTTTCAAGGATTTTTAGCTTATTTTTAAAGTTATTGAGAAGCAGTTATTTTTGATAAGAACTTTGTATTGAGCAGGAAAGATTTGGCCTCTTGAATGTATTCATTAGAGTTAATATATTTAATTGCAAGTATGATATCAATAAATATCGATCCAAAGTTAAATATTTTTTGCTTGAACGGATATTTTTGAACACGTCATTCTGTAAAAAAATTATTTTTTCAAAAACTAAGTACGTCCTATTTTTCTTAGCGATATTCAATCTACTTATGGAATCAATATTTTCGGTTATCTTCATGATATTGTATGTATGAATATTTTTTTCAATTTAGTGTTTTTATACCTTTTTTTTAATATCGAACTCTGTAAATAAAATAAATTCTGTGAAATAAGTAAAAAACCTGTTTAAATCTTGATTACTTCTAATTATACCTTAATGATTATGTTAATGGTGTTCAATTATTGATCTAAATTATTAGTTAAATTCAATGTTAGGAATATTAATAAAAGTAAATCTATTATACACAATACACATCATATATAATAAAATAAACATACAAAATGAAAATACACAAAAGCTGTATTTTTAAAGTAAGTGGTTTAAAAAAACGTAAGTAGATACTATATATGCAGCAGAGATAGATCCATATCTCTGTCTGAATATTTAATGAATATTTTTATCCTGTATAATTGCAACAACCAGAAAAATTAATGGGTTATATATATATTTTTTTGTCCAAATATATATTATATATAGGTATTGGTTATATAGTCCAAACAATAACAGACTTCCATTATTGCGTGCATTTATTATTTAATTAATGACGTGTTCCATTGTTACGATTTTTTTTATTTAATTCCTATTTTCTGAACGTTTCCCTCTAATTGGAAAAATGAATAATATTTTAACTCGCTTTATTAAAATTTTAAAAATTCATAATATATAATATTTATGCTTGTATATAATATTCTGATATTTGAATAACAGCACAATAAATTGTTATTCTGGCTCAAGTTATTTAAATAAATAACTAGTTATTTAAATTAATAACTAGTTATTTAAATAAATAACTAGTTATTCAAATAAATAACTAGTAAAAGTAAAATATATTATCAGGTATTAAAACTAATAATGATTCTTCCGTATATATTCAAATAGCCGAAATTGTGAACAATAAATTGTGAAGAACTAGTTTAAATATAAACATTAGATAAACCCGCATATTTTTTCAGTGTAAAATAGTTTTTATTAAAATAAAATGAGGAAGGAAATTCATTTAAATGAATACACAATGAATCAATTAATTTCATACATTTATAAGTGCAATAGAAGATGAAATAACACTGAATACAAATTCAAATGACTACCATGAAATGAATGAATGTAATATTAATAATGATTAATTTAAATTAATAATGTAATAATTAGGATATTAATAATGCTTAATTTAAAGCAAATTCCCTAATAAATTTGATTATTCATTGTGTTTAGACTTATTCACACTGCCTCTTAAAATGTGAAACATAATCTCATTACCATACATTTTGCCGGAATTCACAATCTTAATTAAAACCACCATTTAAATTTATAAAAAAAACTATAAACAAGCACAATAAGAAACATTATAATTCATATAACATTTAGAAATCATTAAGTCATATAAAAACATTATAACTCATACAATTTATTAAGTCATTTGGAAAGCATTATAATTCATATAACTTATAAAATTCATTAAGTCATATGAAAAACATTATAACTCATAAAATTTATTAAGTCATTTGGAAAGCATTATAATTCATATAACTTATAAAATTCATTAAGTCATATGAAAAACATTATAACTCATAAAATTCATTAGGTATATTTTAAAACCATTATAATTCGTATAACATATAGAAGTTATTAAATCATATAAAAACATTATAACTCATGAAATTCATTAAGTCATTTGAAAAACATTATAATTCGTATAACATATAGAAGTCATTAAATCATATTAAAACGTTTTA
The DNA here is from genome assembly GCF_000764305.2 of Hyalella azteca. Classification (NCBI taxonomy): domain Eukaryota; kingdom Metazoa; phylum Arthropoda; class Malacostraca; order Amphipoda; family Hyalellidae; genus Hyalella; species Hyalella azteca. The sequence goes on from NW_025946552.1 coordinate 198,518, forward strand.
ATATCTGTCTGATTTGTGTGAATATACAGCAAGTTCCATCACTATTTCCAACCAATGAAGTGTAAATATAAACGAAGTAAAAGTGAATAAATTTTTATAATTAATTGTAAACTAGAACTTATTGTTTAATGATATAGGTTGGTAATAATTATCTAATTAACTTATTAATCGGATAAAAAGATCGACTTATTCCCACCTCATTAGAGACAAAATAGGTGCTTAATTAGCTCGAATAGTTAGCTCCATACCATTTTAAGTAGCTAGTTATCTCTTAACTAATAATCTGTGCCACTAATTACCTAATTCAGTCATTCTACTAAAACCTGTGCTAGCTAAACATATAGTATTGGTATATCTTCCATTATATACCCTTTACCCTGGTAACTAGTCGTCTGTACCGGTAACTAGTCGTCTGTACTGGTAACAACTCGTCTATACCATGCAGTAACTAGTCGTCTGTACCGGTAACTAGTCGTCTGTACCGGTAACTAGTCGTCTGTCCCGGTAACTAGTCGTCTGTACTGGTAACTAGTCGTCTGTACCGGTAACTAGTCGTCTGTACTGGTAACTAGTCGTCTGTACCGGTAACTAGTCGGAACTATTGCTGCAAATTTGGCATAAGGATATCGGTTTGAGCAGTGGTAGCTTTAAGTAACAAGTAGTTACTAAAGAGCAGTTTTAGTGGTAGGTACCTGTAGTTACTAAAGCAACTATCAGTAACTATCAGTAACTATTAGTAACTATTAACTATTACAGACACCCATGCAAAAGACATATGCTGGCCGGTGACATTCAAATTATTATTCAGAAATCTATGGTAAGTCTGTATATTATTATACAGACATGTAGTGTATGTCTGTATGTTATTAAACAGACATGTAGAAGAAGTCTGTATGTTATTAAACAGACATGTAGTGTAAGTCTGTATGTTATTATACAGACATGTAGTGTAAGTCTGTATATTATTATACAGACATGTAGTGTATGTCTGTATGTTATTATACAGACATGTAGTGCATGTCTGTATGTTATTATACAGACATGTAGTGTAAGTCTGTATATCATTATATTACGAACATATATACCATACTAGTCAATTATTCTTAATTTACCGATGTTTTTAAGCTGTATTGTTTTCGCAAAAAAAAACTTCCCAATTATGAAAATTTTCTGAATTAATTAAATATGTTCTGGATGATTATTCATATGTGTGAATGGATTCATGTGAATTCATATATAGGTAAATTTATAAAACAGTTATAATTATTTCAATACTAAATACAGAATTTTTTCATGAAACAGCAAAAAAAATTCGTTTGAGATATAATTCATATTTTCAAGATGAGCATTATTAAGATTATTAAGATAAGATAAGATAAGATAATTATTATCGCATTATTAAGATAAGATGATAACTTAATATATTAAACTATTGAATTATCAACTTTGCAATTATTTTTATTAAATAACATTTTGAATCTTGAAACAAATAACGGAAGTATTTAAATAGGTTAATAATGTAGAAATAGATTATATTATATATAAACTAATTCGCTGCTCCAATGTTAATTAAAGTTACTCATCTTATTAATTTAAATCATTAATATTCAACTAATTAACTTTGGACTAGGAATAATTAATCCTTGATAATTATTCAATATGTAATTATTATAATCTATACAAACTAAACAAATTTATCGTGAATAGTTAACACTTAAAAAGTTATGATTTATATTTCAATTAATTATAATAGACTTCAATTAAGATAAAAGCCGTGAAACTAATAATTGAACTAAAATGCTAAACATTATTATAAAATTTAAATGAGTTTATTGTAGTTCTTTCAAATATTTTCCTATTTACTAATTGATAAATAACATATATTGATACGTCCAGTCATTTATCAATTAATAAATAGGAAAATATTTAATAATTGATAATTGATACGTCCAGTCATTTATCAATTAATAAATATTTTCCTATTTATTAATTGATAAATGACTGGACGTATTAATATAAGTTATTCAATATCGATCAAGTTTTACTTTATATAAACTTCGGTCAATTATTTTGTGCAAATAATGAGTCGATATGACGCACTCATTTTTACGCGTGTTATAATTGCGAAATGAGAGCTTTTTTATATATAAAAAAATTATAATCAATTAATAGACACATTGATCGTAATTCATGTCATTTTATAGATATATTTATCTATACATTATTATTTTCCAATAATATATAATATATATATATAAGATTCAATCGAACACCTATTATGTAATATCAATCATTGTGGTTTCTAGATAAAAAAACTCGTTTCAATAAATGAATATTTAAATGTTATTTAAAAAAGGCAATCATTTCATGGACAACTTCATTAAAAATCTAGTATATGTGAACGTAATTTTTATCAATACATTAAATAAAACCTTAATTATTGTCAAAGAAATCAGAGAGGTTTAGATTATTCAAATGGCCTTAGTCCTAACCTGATGTTTAACAAAAGATCATTAGTATATTTTTACATATTCATTACATATTTTTAAAAATAAATACAAGAGTTGTCTTGTGTGGTTTAATTACCTATTTTTTTTAAGTTTTATATGAATACATATTAATAATTCAGCCGCTAATAATTGTTTAATCAATTTTTCTGAAATAAACATAATTAAAAATATAAATGCACAAGATGACAATAAGTAACATTTTAATTTATGATATTTTACCAAATTTTTAAAAAGTTAAACGTCTAACAGCGAGAAATGGGCACGTCTATATTAACATTAATTATTAACCTAATTAACCTAATTTTTATTACTTCCATTTTAATAAACCTTTCCTTAACCGTTTTTAGTTCTTTATGCCAACGATATTTCAATTAAAGACTTAATAACCTTTAACTTTTGAAACTTTTTAACCTTTTAACCTTTCATTTCGTATTTAATACACAACTGAATTATTTAAGCGAAATCACACAAATTCACACAGTATTCGAAATTTTTAATACTATTAAAATACTTAATTTATATTAAATTTTATATAGGAAAATTTTATGTTTTCGACAATTTACAATAAAGCGAATTTTAAATTTAAACTTGAGTAAAAAAATATTCTCTCCTCGGGGAAAAAATATTTGTTGCAGATAACGAATTTCAAAACTGAATTTTTTTTAATTGTGATGATTGTGCACGAATTACAAAATTTTGATTACTCAGTTGCCAAATTATAAAAAAATTGAAAGAGAAATGACAAAAAATACTAATTGACAGATTAGAAAAAATTATCATTCACTTACTTGTATTGTGACTAAAAATTGAATTATAAAACATAAGGTAATTAAGAAAATAATTTTTTATAAGAAAACATCTGTACTTATTTGTTTTGAATCAAATATAATAAATAGAATAAAATTATATAATATAATATAAATATATTATAATAATTGAAAAGAATCACTTGCTTTTCTATTAATTATTTAAATGAATTTTCTTTATTTTCTTTAATTTAAACATTTTCATTAATTAATTTCAGTACAACGACGGGAAAGGTGACATCACACTCTTACCGATAAACATTCATAATTATTAATTAACATCACACTCTTAATCATGATCTATTATTATAACTAATCCTAAGTTGATTAGTTGACCTCGGTAACTACGTCTTCATATGATTAGTTAATTAGATAATTAGAGATAACAGGCAATTAAAATTGACATTGTACTTGGCACGCACAGAGCTCTGATATGATATATAATAGTTCAATATACTTAAAAATATTATAGAATTTTCAATGAGCGAAAAGTTTTATTCTTATAGGGAATAACTGTACATGCAGTGAGAGAAATGAGAGAGTGTTTGTCACAATAACGATGCACTGTTAGCCGTTACTGAGTCAACCTGACTCAGTTTGGCCCGTATCAGTGCTACGTCCGATCTTTACTTACACGGTGGGTAAGAAAGCGTGTCAACATATGGACAAATAACCCATACAATTTTCTGACTGCATGAATCTTTTGAATTCTATCTTATAAGAAAAACTCACAAATGTGAGATTTTAATCTTATAAGATTAAATAATTTATAAATCTTTTAAGAAAAGCTCACAAATATCATCACTACCGCATTTTCAAAGTCCATTGAAAATTTATATTCAAGTGCGAAATTGCTATTTTCAATTTTTCTATTGCACAATTCAATTAAGAAATCGCTATATTTTCTCATTACAATAATAATATCTCAGATGCAAAACTGTTCTATTTTAGATAAATTCGGTATGAATAAGGCATGTTTACAAGATTATCACTTGCAATATGGCACTTAAAACCTGCACTTAGACCATTAATTAATTAATCATTAATTAGACTCGCTTCCTTGTTCTCTGTAAAATAAACATTTTCGATAAACTACTCGGCATTTGAGAACAGGAGTCGCTAATGGAAAATTAGTCATTTTTTCGTGAAAATTTTTTTACATTTATATTTGTCTTCACAAAAATTGAGCTGCAACCCACCGGGCATATTATGTTGAATTAATGTTGAATTAACGATGCTTTGTAGACTTCAACTCGTAATCAAGGTTTTTTCAACGTCATTTATATTGAAGTAGAGTCTTTCGCGGAGTTATCATAAAGAAAGCTTTTTTTCACCAATTATCCCTAACTTAGCCTTAATTAAATACTACCGATAAACGACTATTTGGTTGGGGGAGGGTAGGACACAATTAGGCTTTACGAGGGGGTGGAACACATTAAACCTTTAATGAGCCCAATTAACGAGTAACAACAATATTGTCGCTATTGTACAACATCTTTGTGGTGCAACTGATAAGAAATATCTAAACTTTGAAAGGCCTGGCCGGGAGGTGATAAGGCCAAGGTAAAGTCCCACGGGGGTACCCGGATGATACCATCCCTCCAAGGGATGGTTCGAAATGGTCCCTTACGGAGGTAGGAGGAGTAGGTAGCTCCCGATGGTTCCTGGATTCCCTAACCATCCGAGACGAGGTATGATTGGCGGAATGTTGCAGTTGGTGAGGAATGTGAGTAGGGATAGACTGGACAGAGGTTGAAAAAACAGAAATAGGGGGTAAGTTGTAGGGTAGTTGGGACGGAACGTGGGCATGAACACTGGTTGAAGTGTGAGTGGTCATCGCAGAAGAGTGGGTGGAATGGAGTGGCAAAGTTGCCGACGATGAATGGCTGCCAAGATTACCATTCATTTGGGACTGATGACCTGGAGAATAATATTCCCTCATGGTACGAGTCTTGCACAACTGTGACATGGTATCGTGAGTTGGTATCTCTGGTACGGAAGGAAGATGGTGTCCACGAAAAACGTCACCTGGGTTCTCCCGGGCCGCGTCCTGAATGGACTTAGCAATGGACAAGCGACTCATGTTTCGGTTATTCTTCATTTGAGTCCTGGTCATCTCATTGTAGTTATTTGATTTATCTTCATGGTTATCTTTTATTTGGTTGCCATTTACGCTGCTAGGGTATGTGTCATAAGACCCCTTGGATGTGGCGGGCAACGAAGAAACGTGTCCATGTTTTATTCCGTCTTTGAACATGGGTTTTATTTCTTCAGATGAAGCGTCACTCGGACATGTCAAAGATGAGTAACTATCTTTAGGGATCGCATGTTCAGCAAAAGATGGTCGGAGTACAGGAGTCGCTGCAGGATTCATTGTGATGGATGTAGCCAGGCAGCTCGGTGTAAAATTCACGTAAATCGAAATCGGGTGCAGGACCGGAGTTATTTCCGGTTTAATCGACATTGCCGATGCTACCACAGACGCATCCACCGACATCGGGACATAAAAACTTCCTGATTGGTTAAAGGCGAAAATGGGAACAGGAGTTTGTATCGCATCGTCTACCAAATTTAAAGTCGGCATCCGTGATGTCGAAACATTTCCACCTGATGAAGGACGAGCGATCTCTTTCACTTTAAACTTTTCAGAGGCAACAGCTCGATCTCGGTTTTCTTTTTGAGGGGAATTAGTTTCCCTATCCCCATTAGGGCAAAGGGTTCCCTTAGGGATAGGCCTTCCAAAACTTTCGTACTGATCGTAATTGCTGGAGGAAGATCCAGAATCACGCCGCTGTTTCTTGGAAGGATGCAACACAGATGAATGTTCTAGGTCCACACTAAAACGGTGCTTCATGTTGCTTTTGAACTTGTAGAGACGACTTGGGTTATCTTCTCCACCAGAAGATGAAGTATTCGATCCATTATCTGACGAAAAATACTCATTACGAACGGATTTACACACAGCCGCGTTCGTGTGATGGAGCATCGTTCGTAAAGGTACTTCGGAAGCGGGTCGTTCCACCGCCAAATCGGTAGAACCTTCAGCGGAGACACCAGAAACTGGGACCGAAGATGAGGTCCGTTCTATTTTGTGGTCCTGATATGTTGTGCTGTCACCAGAACCACACGTTTGTTCTACTGTGGACCTCAGCCTTCCTCCCTGGATTCCGTCAAATTCATTGAACGTGTTCCCCAAATTCCCCATCTCCACGTGGGGTTGAGAACGGGGCGAGACGATGGGGCGAGAGCTGCGGTTGGTGAGGTTGTACGGGAGACAATCTGGGGAGATAATGGAAGTGTTAGGGTAATAAATAAATAAAATTAGGGTAATGAGAGTATAATAGGGTAAAGAAATAGATGGGCATAAAATACGAGTTCCAACCATTCATTTTTGCAAAACAAAGTGATAAATTAAGCATGAAAATTAGGTAATTCATTTTGATCTTCTTATTTACGTGCATGTTTTTGGATTATATATATATATCTATATTTTAGATTGATATTCACGTATTCATTCAATTTTTAATATAATGCAATTGGTTGAAGCTTTCATTAACTATTGTGACCTATTCAAGTGTTTTGAATAATTATATGAATTAATTGAATTCATATAATTCAATTAATATTGTTAATTGAATTAATTGATATTTAGATAATTAGCTAATCATACCTGTTGGTCCATTATCTTTATCTTCCTGTTTGATGTTTTCATATGAATTTTCAGATCCACTGTTGTCTGCACGGTAGCCACTGTTCCTGTTGTTTCCGTTGTATCCATAACTGCTGTTGTTGCTGCAGTTGTAGCTGTTATTGCTGCTGTTGTAGCTGCTGTTGCTGTTACTGCTGTTATAGCCGCTGTTGCTGTTACTGTTGTTGAAGCTGTTTGCAAAGCCATGTGATGTCCTAATGCCGTTGTTGGGACTATTACTGTTATTACTGTTATAAGCGCTGTGCCTGTTTGTAACAGAATAGCACCCGTTATCGCTGCTGTTATAGCCGCCGTTACCACTGCTACCGTAACTGTCGCTGTTATCGTTACCGTTATTACAGTATTCATCGTGTACGTTAGACTCCTGTTTAACAGATACATCTTCCACCGATGAATATGTTCCTGTTTTACGACTTGTAACAGTGGAAACAGAACTGCTGCTGCCTGTTGTTAGATAGCCGCTATCGCTCTGATAATTACTGTTGCTGCTGTTTCTGCTGTTGAAGCTGTTGCTGCTGATGCTGCTGATGCTGCTGATAGTGCTCATTTTTGATGATATTTTAAAGCTGCCATCGCTGTTATTGTTGTTGCTGTTGCTGTTGTTGCTTGTTCTACTGTTGCATCCATCGCTGCTGTTATGGTCAGATTTATCTTCGCTGCTTTTATTAACTCCAGGGGAGCCGTTATTGCTGCTGTTGCTGCTACTGTTACTGCTGTTACTGATGCTGCTGTTGCCGTTAATGTTGTTGTTGCTGCTGCTGTTGTCGTTGTTACTGATGTTGCTACTGCTGTTGTTGTTGTTGTTGCTATTGTTGTTGCTGTTGCTGTTATTGCTGTTGTTGCCCGAGCCGTTGCCATGGTAATCGTTGCCCGTAGCAACCTTACGGGGATGAAAGCCCCCGCCTACGGGGAAGAGAGGGGGGCGTTAAGGGGGCATTCATTATATTATAAGGAGTTTAATAATAGGATGGAAGCGGGGCTAGAAATTATCGATTCATATAAACAACCCCACCGAAGTGGGGATTAAGAAGGGGGAATGTGAGGGGAATGTGAAGGATATGTGAGAGGAATGTGAGGGTGATGTGAAGGGAATGTGAGGGGAATATGAAAGGAATGTAAGGGGAATGTGAGGGGAATGTGAAGGAAATGTGAAAGGAACGTGTGGGGAATGTGAGGGGAATGTGAAGGAAATGTGAGATGAATGTGAGGGAGATGTGAGGAGAATGTGAGGGGAATGTGAAAGAAATGTGAGAGGGAATGTGAGGGGAATGTGAATGTAATGTGAAGGGAGTGTGAGAGGAATGTGAGGGAAATGTGAAGGAAATGCGAGGGGAACGGGAGAGAAATTTTAGGTGAATGCGAGAGGAATGTGAAGTGAATTTGAAGTGAATGTGAGGGGAATTTGAGGAAAACTTAAGTAATTGGAGAAAGAGGAGGATGGGAAGTTGATAGATTATGAATAATAGAAAGCTAGAGGGCTCATTTATAATTAATTTTAAAGTTAATATATTTTTTGTATGAAATAACGTGTTCAGTAGCTATGATTCATTCCATAAGTTTACTCATATAACTCACAAGCCTCATTACTCACGAGCTAAGGTCTTCTTGCAGTGTTTACTCATATAACTCATAAGTCTGACGCATAAAGAGTCTCCGGAAAAAAGGCCTTCGACCTCCACCAGAAATTGCAGGCTTTTGGCCATGGCCTCCTGGTAGCCGGCCGTCCATTGGTCCATCTGGAGGCCACCTGCTCCACATGGTGCCATGGGAGCTGAGGACATATGGATACAGTGAGGACATATGGATACAGTGAGGACATATGGNAAACCTGTCTCTTATACACATCTAGATGTGTATAAGAGACAGCTCCCCCCACTCACCCCACTCACCCCCCACTCACCCTACTCACCACACTCACCCATATCCCGAAAGTCATGCTGCTGCTGTAAATGCTTCATGTACTTAATGGCCATCTCAATGATCTCGGTTTTCTCGACGCGGCCGCGGCCTTTCTTGAGGTAGTGAGGCGGGATGAGGCGGTTGAGGTCAGCGAGGCAGCTGTTCATACGATCCCGCCGCCTCTTCTCGATCACACGGTGCGAAAGTGGGTCCTGGCGGAGACAAAAGGGTTCAATAGTGGGTCAAAAATATTAGGGAGGTAATAGAGAGTGAAAATACTGCGTTAAAAAATGTGGGGAGAAAATAGAGAGTCGAAAGTAGTGGGGAATGTGAGGGAAATGCGAGGGGATTCATTATTATTATTAATAGTAGGTTAAAAATAGTGGGGCGAAAATAGTGGGTCAAAACTAGTTGGTTCAAAATAGTGGGTCAAAAATAGGGGGAAAATATTAGTGGTCAAAAATAGTGGGTTAAAAATAGTAGGTCGAAAATAGTGAGTCAAAAATAGTAGGTCGAAAAAGTGGGCCAAAAATAGCGGGTTGAAAATAGTGGGTCAAATATAGTGGGTCAAAAATAGGGGTTGGGAGTGGTAAATTAACGCTTGGGGCGGCGAGTCCTGGGTAACAAAAAAGGGGTTAAATAGTGGGTTAAAATGGGGTTGGGAGTTGTGACTAAAAAGTCACGACTGGGACCGCAGTGGTGGGGAAAATGGGGAGAAAGAGAGGGGGTTAAAAAGGGGTTATTCTGACATCGGTAAAGAGCCTGAGGACCAAGGGTTAAGAGAGCCCTTGAGACCTAAATGAATCCTTAGGAATCCTAAGACTGGAAGGAACCCCTGAGACCCTTAATAATAAGAGCGTAAAGAACAGCTAAGACCCTTAATAATAAGATCCTTAGGAACTCCTAAGGCCTTTAATAATAAGAACCTTAGGAACCCCTAAGACCCTTAATAATAAGAGCCTTAGGAACATCTAAGACCCTTAAAAATAAGACCCTTGGGAACCCCTAAGATCATACACTTAATAGAACCCACTAAACCTAAAGGCCTCTTCATGATAGAGAAAAAGGTGGGGTATTAGGAAAAAAGATATTATTAGAAAAAACGAAAAAGGCATTAGAAAGAAAGAAAAATTTATTAAACGTGAATTCATGGTTAAAGAATAAAAATGACGACTCCAGGAATGATGAGGGATTGAACGGGGAATAATTTTTGCTATTTTTCTGGGAGAATAAAAGGGACATTATTTTTTGGGTAAAACTTAGGGATGAAATATTCCATCCTCTCGTGTAATTCATTTAGAAAATTCGGCTCCGTTGAAAATCATAATAATAATAAGTTAATAATGATAATAATAATAATTATAATAATAATAATATTAATAATAATAATATTAATAAAAACAATAATAATAATAGCAGTTAATAATAATAATGAAGATATCTGCGATCGGGCACCCCTCGTGTTATCTTCCTGTTATCTTCCGTTAAAAATCTTATGCCCTCATAGCATAAGATTGAAATTGTTAGTTATTTCGAAAAAAATTGAACATTTTTCTATAATTTTTTTAATTTTTTGAAAATTTTTTTAACATTTTTCAAATTTTCAGCAGATGTTGCGCAGTTCGTGAAGAACAAATTTTTTTCAACAGAATGTCGAGTAGCATGCGAAAACCGCTTTTTTCCAACAGATGACTCAGAGTTCAGGTGCAACGCGCTGTGTTCAACAGTTGATTGTGGAACCGCTGCAGCGCGGCTAAAAATAGACACTGGAACTAATTTTTTCATCAAAAAATCTCATTTCTTCTATAAATTCAAATAATACCATATGCCGGCTTTTATCATTCAATATTTGCCTTTGTACAATTATACCTAGAGTTTTACACTTCATGAACATTTACCAAGAATTATAATTTGTGGTTGGGAGAGCGGAAAATAGTGACGTCCTTCCGCTACGACAGTTCCGCGGTGACTGAAGTGATACACTTGATTCATCGATATTAAAATGAGGGTGTAAAGAGAGGGTGTAAAGAGAGGAACTCGGAGCAGCGAGAGTAAGATAAAAATAGAGTGAGAGAAGGTTAAAACAAATGTCAGGGTTAAAATACAGTAAAAATTACTGCAATAATTTAAGTCAAATAAAATGTGTACATAAATAATTCAAATATTGCTCAATTTACGAAATGTCATTAAAAATGAATAATATTTCTCACACGCGAAAATTATCTCATACTGATACTAAGTGATGTTTGATGAATACATGAGTATGTTAATATTACTACAGAATTTTTTATGCATTATATATCGACAGCTTTGCATTCCAATAGAAAATCTGTGACTTATTTCAGTTATTAGAGAACAGCCAAAATAATGCTAATTTTTAATAAATAAATAAAATGACGACGCATGAAATATTCTTAATCACCCTATTTATAATTTATATTCATACGAATAAAGCTAAAATTACATAATTTTGACACACGTGTAACAAAACTAAATGGTTTCCGCATAAAATAAGTTTATATTTCGTTTTCTCTCAACAAGTTCTCGCAGAAAACGATCTCATTAGTAAATTAAATGCTGGCTGCGATATCCGTAGACTTGTGAGCTTTGCTGTATATAATATTAATAAATAATATGAATAAATACCTCATATATAACATTATAAACAATACCTGGAATTCAAGTCAATTTCATTTTACTTTATATTTATTAATATAATCAATCAGGCTTCTTCTTTGGAGCTTCTAAGTGTAATCATATTGTACATTATAGAATTTTTTATGCATTATATGTCGACAGCTTTGCATTCCAATAGAAAATTAGTAAAATATGTTCAGTCTTAAAATATTTCAGTCCACTCTGTTCAGTCTTAAAATATTAAAACAAAATATATTAAATATAACAAACATATGTTCAGTCTTAAAATGCCTAGCAAATTACGGACCAGGCAATAAGTCCAGCAGCTATCAATTAAAATGAGGGTGTAAAGAGAGGGTGTAAAGAGAGGAACTTGGAGCAGCGAGAGAAAGATAAAAATAGAGTGAGAGAAGGTTAAAACAAATGTCAGGGTTAAAATACGTTAAAAATTAAATAATGAAATAAAGTCAAATAAAATGTGTACACAAATAATTCAAATATTGCTCAATTTACGAAATGTCATTAAAAATGACTAATATTCCGTGCAAGCATAAATTATCTCTCACTGATACTAGGTGACGTTAATGAATACAGGATCATGTTAATATTAGTACAGAATTCTTGATGCATTATAAATCCGCAGCTTTATTCCATTAGAAAATGTGTGACTGTTTTCAGTTATTAAAAAACAGCCTAAAATACTGCTTATTTTTATATACAGTATAAATGGTGTTTCATGAAATATTTAATCACTCTATTTACAATCTACAGTCATACGAATAAAACTAAAATTACATAATTTAGACACAAGTAAAACAAAACATGATAGTTTCCGCATGAAATGAGTTTTTATTTCGTTTTCTTTCATCAAATTTCTCATAGAAAACGCTCTCATTAGTAAATTAAATACTGGCTTCGGTATCCGTAGACTTGTAGACGTTCCTTTATATAATATAATATTGATAAATAATAATATACATGAATACCTGATATATTTCCTTGATAAATACCCACTGAAACTCAATTAAATTTTATATTACTTCAAATTAAAAATATCATTAATCAGGAGTTTTTACGCTAATACATATTATAATTAATGCTTCTTAATGATACAGACTATCCATATAACATTCTATTGTTATTAGATTATCAAAAAATTATATTCGTCGACTTAACTACTTCTTAAATACCAAATTAATCCAAAGTACTCAATGTTATTGTGTATGATTCATGCATCTCATTCATATTGCACTTGAGTATGACTATCCGCTGAATAATTTGAGAATTACTCTAGTATAAGCAGAATTACTTCTATATGAATTATTATTCCTTAATTTTTTTGTTTATGAAATGCAATTAAACTGTAAATTGAAATCTCTGAAGTGAAATTTTACATATGATTTTATTGCCATTTATTATTAATGCTATTGATAATTTTAATATTATATTATTATTATCATTATAATTATTTGTTTTATTGTTGTTGTTATTATTATTATTACTCTTATTATTTTTATTACTTTCGTTATCCAATTTGGAAACACAGCATATCAGCTATACAGCATCAGCAGCTATACAGCATCTATTCAATTCATGAAACTGCCCAGAACGCATTTCCTATACAGCTGTATTATACATGTAACACATTCAGTTTCACAACGTGATAGTGCATGTGAGCTGCCGCAGCTACAGCTGCAGCTACAGCTGCGGCTACACGTGATCAAGCCTCACGTGTACTGCAACGTGTCCGCGATAACAACAGCGATAACAACAGCGATAACAGCAGCTGTAAATGCAGCTTCCAGCCGCCTGACAAAAGAGCTGTAGCCTGAATGGCTGTCACATTTACGTCTGCTCAAAGCTTTAACGCTGTATAGAAGTCACCTTATTATAGAATTTTCCTTATATACTAATGGTAAACTAATTTAGTATCACCATAAACATTTATTTACATTTATATACATTTATATACACTTATATACACTTATATACATTTTTATTTATTTTATACCATTTATTCACGACTTCGAAGTCGTTAAAATTTGCTCAATAAATTGAAAATAAATTAATGTGCGCATCAACACACATTTGCATTTGTATGCATTTAATTGTTTTCACATATTTATTTGAAAATTTTGGAAAAATTTGTTTCACTGTAGATTTAGTTGATTTTTTACTTCAAAATTTCAATTTCCAGCCGTATATGTTTTATATATTTAATTTTCATATCATTTTGATGTTAACATTGCCTTAAAAGTTTATTGATTTATTATCTTTCTAAGTTATCTATTTATCAATCGAATATAAAATTAATTAATACTGAATTTATCAGTTTTAATTTATCTTTATTTAGAGCGTCGCTTTGGTTCGGTTTTCAACATATTATTGATTCTCTGTCTAATTTTGTTATTTCCCTTGCCTTTAAATTTTTATATATATAATTTATTTATCAATACACATTCCCTATTTTTCCCCGGCCATTTTTCCTATCGTAACAGTCTGACTAATTTTGATTAGCGTTCATATTTGACTATTTAACTTCATTTCGTTACCGAAAATAAGGTACATTTTCGGATCAAAAGTAAAAATACACCATTACATCAAAAAAATGCATCATTAGTATACTTACACTGTTCAAATACACCATGCAATGTCTAGGCAAATTCAATTACTTACATAATTAAAATTTAATTCAATTTAATTAAATATTTTAATTTAAATTTTAAATTTAATTCAAATACTTACATAATTAAAATTCCAGTAAAAATACATAATTACTTACAAATTAAAACACATAATTATTTACAAATAAAAATACATAATTAAAATTTAATACAAGTTTACGACGTGCTGTTATTATCTTATACTTGATGAACTTTTTAACTTAAATTTATCTTCGTTTCTTCAATAAATAAACAAACACAAATTTAACCAAACTATTATGCGTTATTTAGCCTTGTTAACTTAAGATAATTTTTTAAGATAAACGCCTAATTACCGGCTTTTGATGATCTTATAATTACTAACGGCAAATTTTCTGTCATTATTGAACAAATATGTACATTATCATTATGAATAATCATTATATGATAATATTACGAATCTTTATTTCGCTCACTAATAAATGTGAGAGTTCATATAAATGTACAAAATTTCTTATCCGTATTGTTTACAGTTTTTACATTGAAATTACCCATTTTATGGTAAACCTGGTGCTAGTGCTGGGGGGGGCGTTCCATATCATCACGATTGCATTTTAATACCATGTTGAATACCATTTTTAATACCGTTTTTATTACCATTTTCAATACCATTTTTAATACCGTTTTTAATACCATTTTTGAATACCATTTTTAATACCGTTTATGATACCATTTTTAATATCGTTTTTAATACCATTTTGAATACCATTTTTAATACCATTTTTAATACCGTTTTAATACCATTTTTAACACCATTTTTAAATACCGTTTTAAAAACCGTTTTCTTCATAACAGGGACAATAAAAATGGAGCTAATGAAGTTTCAAGTAAAATTACTTATACCCTAAACTATACATTTTTTGTTCTTTTAAAATGAATACAAATTTTATTCAAATTTAAAGAAATAAAAATTTTTTTTTTTACTGATGTGACTCTCAAGTCTCCTGATGTGACTCAAGTCAGCTGACGTGACAGACAAGTCCACAAAATATTTTTTCCGATTATTTTATATATTCATTTCATTTGTTATATTATAGTTATAACATGAATTATATTTTAGAATTCGTTTGTTTGTATGTAATCTTGAATGTTTTTACTTCTGAAGACCATAAAACCAGAATAAATATTTTACAAAATTTTTGATTAATGTTTTAATGGAAAAAATGTCCAAATTTATTTAAATTTTGCATAATTTTTTTTATTTTGAAACCGAAGCCGCGGTTCAACCGCCCGCACAATTAGCGATTCCTCCTCCAATCGAAGAAATTATTCGAATATTTTCCAGAAATTCACTTTGGCCCACGATGAGAAAAAAAATTATTGGTTGCAAAATGGATTTTTTGGGCATATTGCTCATTTTTTTCTTTTATTTTTTTTCTCGATAAATATAATATATAATAACAATATATATTATCTCGATAAATAATAATATATTATTTCTATTTTAGAACAGGGCAGAAAGACATGAATTCATTTTCATTCTGAGTTGAAAGGTTTTAAATTCGTAGTGCACTGAATTGCAGGTCTGAAAAAATAAGGAAAAGGTAATTACAATGATACTGGTTAAAATAAATTCAGTTTATGCACAAATTCAATACCTAAATACTATCATTCAATGTTAAAACAAACATTAAATTTAAACATGCTATATTTCTCAGTAAAAATGCTGCAGGCGGTATTTATTTATGCCTATTTATCTCTATATAAATAACGACCGCAGATGGGTTCCCCACAGACCACAAGTGCGGGAGCTTTACAAACACATCCTCACCCCACGACGGCCAGGGCCGACTGACTCGCTGCAACGTGCGCGCCTTGACTAAGCCAAGCAACCCCCCAGCTCACCCCCCAGTTGTCATACAACCCTCGCCCCAATCTCCTCACGTTATTCACCCCTCACCCACCCCCCCTCAATCTCCGCACGTTTTCTCCGCTTTTCATCTATTTCCGCAAGATGGTGACACATGACAAGGAAAATGTGCCGACCTGAATAAACGAGTTAAGAGTGCCACAGGGAAATAGAGTGCCACAGGTAAATAGAGCGCCACGTGGCATTCTCAAATAGCTGTCATTGACCAATTAGTGAAGGTGGCACTCTAATGACGTTTATTCTATGAATAAATATAGTAATTTCATTTATAATAGGAGTTAGACATGTGCCCAGGCAAATTGTATTAACGACGCCGTTGTTGAAAATTAATTTAATAATAGTCAATTTTTTATGAAATTTGCACGTATTAATAAAATGCAATTAATGTGCTTCGAAATAAATTTAGAAATGGTTCAAAATCTTTAAATAGTAAAAAAAATCCAATTTAATAATGCTTCTTGTTCATTTAATCGTATTTAAGACGTTCAATAGACATTTGACTAATAATTAAATATGAATTAGATACAAGTGGAAACGATATGAATAACATCTAAACGTAGTAAAATAACGATACGAAATCGTTGTAAGTCGTGTATTAAGATAACAATCAGAATGTCAAGATAACACACGTGAAAATGTGCCGATAAAAATATCAGGATAACTCATATAGTAAAATTAAAATACATCTTAAGTTTTTTATTAACTATGTTTATTGTAATGGATATTACATTAGTTATTATTCATATCGTGATTTTCTTGTCACTAACTAAAATTTTCACTATAATGCGAAACTATAAATAATAAATAAATATAATAAATAAATTTATTCCACTTTCTCATTTTATTTTAAATGGTTCTATTTTGATTATGAATAACCATTATTAATTTGTTTGAGGGTATATTTTTATTGTCTATTTTTAGAATATCAAAACGTAATTTTCGTAGTCTGATATTTTCTATATTATTTTAGTATCTCAATTTGTCACTGTTTTTCGTAACAAATCTTGATAAATATCCTTTTTTAAATACAATTTCGGGCCGATTTTTACAACACTTCTCTTTAACTTCACTTCTTGTTGTTTGTTCGTCTGCTATAAATATTATTATTGATTTTTAACACACTTCTACTTCTCCAATCGATCTGAAATTTTGCATACTTGCGTAAAGTTGAAGACAATGCATGAATCAATTGACAGAATAAATAATTTTAAAAATTTGAACTTTTTGTAATTTTAAAAATAAAATGTAAAAATTACTTGTTTACATATTTAGTAATAAAATTAGAAATTCATTGTACATGTGTAAGATCGGAGGCACTGGATTCTTTAAAAGTGTTGTCTTCAAAAAGTAATTTTTAAACGCATATTATTTAGTATTATTTCACTTTAAAAATTATTTTTTAAACGCATATCATTTAATCTTATTTCAATAACTACAACAATATTCACGAGTTCAACGTTCTTGTTAATCAATATTTGGAATGATAATAACACAGATAAGAATGAATGTTCACTCATTGTTTACACACTCGGTCACTAATTTCCGAGTTTCGTCAGTTTTACCTAAAATTTGACATTCATTGTTTAATTTCCATTTTTCATTATTTCCAAGTTCAAAAATATTGAAAATAACGACAGAGGACATGATATAGAAAATAAGACAATGTGTGGGAGGTAAAAAAGGGTGGAAAATGAGGAGAGGGAGGAGATGGAGAAGGGGGTGGGGGAGCCAGGTATGGTAGGGGTGAGGGTGCCAACTTGGGGTTGGGTTCTGGGGATGTCGGGGGGGGAGGCTTGCGCTCGCGGGGGGTCACGTTTCGCCTCACGTTTGGCGCAGCGGTGCGCATGTGCCAAGTGTAGCGCGCATGTGCCAAGTGTAGCGCGCGGGTGCCAAGTGTAGTGAGCATGTGCTGATGTGCCAAATCTGCACGCATGAAATTTGGCCCAGCAATTGTTGTCTTAATTTCCTGTCCTTGTGCTGCCCTACCCTAATTCTTGGAGATGAATTTAAATATTCGCCTTTTGTTATAAGTCATCAGTTATAGACATATGCTCAGTGAATACATAGGCCCCACTAGGCCAATGACGTCGAAATAACGTTGAATTAACGTTACTGTAACCAAATAACGTTTAATTCAACGTTGTTTCAACACCAGATGTCTAGTGGGCTGGATGTGCGTTACAATATCAACATTGAGATCAAGCAAATTTATGATGACAAAATGATTAGATGTAAATAGTTATGCTCTAGAGATACTTTTTGAATGGCATTCTATATTAGCTCCTAATTTTCGTTCTCTTTTAAAGTTCACAATGATAATTTTATTTTATTACTCACAATAATAAAAAACAATAGAAATGAAAATAATAATAATAATATTAACAACAATAATAGAAGTAATGTTAATATGAATAATAATAAAAATAATAATAATCGATAACGCAGTTTTCATTCGACATTCTTTTCACTCGCAAAAATATAGGCACGTAGAAGGCACGCGTAGGCACGTAGAAGGCACACGTATGCACGTAGAAGGCACACGTAGGCACGTAGAAGGCACACGTAGGCACGTAGAAGGCACACGTAGGCACGTAGAAGGCAATAAACTTGTAAATATACCTATATTTATCAACTAAGTAATTAAAATTGAAAATTAAGAAAGAACATGTATACAAAAATTGCCTATTATGAACTACGAACTAACAGCTGAAGCGATTATATTATAAATAAGGAGGACGGTAATACAAATATAAGCAATATTAATACAGATATATGCAATTATAATACATACCTATATAAAAATAAGAGGAAGAATGCATAATTCATATTCTAAAGATTCAAAATTAAACAAAACTCATTAAAACAAACAACAAAAAAAGATACAAGAAAACGGGGATCAACCCACCCAATTGTAGCATAACTATTGTTGTAACATTGTTATTGTTGTGCCATTGTTATTAATGCAGCATTGTTTTTGATGTAGCATTTTTATTGTTGTAACATTGTTATTATTGTGGTATTGTTATTACTGTAGCATTGTTATTGTTGTAGCATTGTTATTGTTGTAGTATTTTTATTGTTGTAGCATTGTTATTATTGTAGTATTGTTATTGCTGTAGCATTGTTATTAATGCAGCATTGCTTTTGATGTAGCATTTTTATTGTTGTAACATTGTTATTGTTGTAGTATTGTTATTGTTGTAGCATTGTTGTAGCATTAACATCGCTATTGTCGTTGTTGTTGTTGTTGCAATGCGACGCTTGCGACATCAGGCAAAAAATTTGGCTCCAGCGTCTCGACTGCAGACTATTTTTGTATATATAGTTTGGCATGTAGTTATATAGGGTAAACGTGCCTATACATTGAGGGTAAACTTGTAAATATGCCCATACATTGATAGTAAACTTGTAAACGGGCCTATACATTGAGGTAAACTTGTAAACGTGCCTATAGATTAAGGGTAAACTTGTAAACGTGCCTATACATTGAGGGTAAACTTGTAAACGTGCCTATAATTATATTATATTATATTATATTATATTATATTATATTATATCATATTATATATGTTACTAGCCTTGCTGTTAATACAGCTACCACTACGAAATGCCAGCACTGAACCTGAAATTCCAATACCGGGAGCATTTTTGTTTACTTAGTCTATGCTAATCGATTAATTTTACGTTTGAGTTCACTATTGTAATACAATCTCTATTGTATCACAATTTACCGTCCCACATGTTCATTGTAAACGATAATTGAGCTTTTCACGAGCAATTTCAATGACGTTTTTTTCAAAATAGGTCCCTGTTACCATATAAAATATAAAAAAAGCACACACAGTGGATTAGTCTTTCGTGACCTCTCTTCTGATAAGTTTATTACGGGACCACACGACACACACACACCCTCACTCGACGGCTCCTGGGAGCCATTTCAATGACGTTTTTTTCAAAATAGGTCCCTGTTACCATATAAAATATAAAAAAAGCACACACAGTTGATTAGTCTTTCGTGACCTCTCTTCTGATAAGTTTATTACGGGACCACACGACACACACACACCCTCACTCGACGGCTCCTGGGAGCCGAGTGGCACCTTTCCCGGCGTGGCACTCGGAGAAGGTGTCGCTTCATTAGAGAGAACAAATTCCTGAAGAACAAATTCCTGTAGAACAAATTCCTGAAGAACAAATTGCTGAAGAACAAATTCCTGAAGAACAAATTCCTGTAGAACAAATTCCTAGTGAACAAATTCCTGTAGAACAAATTCCTGTAGAACAAATTCATGTAGAACAAATTCATAAAGAATAAATTCCTGTAGAACAAATTCCTGTAGAACAAATTCCTAGTGAATAAATTCCTGTAGAACAAATTCCTGCAGAACAAATTCCTGAAGAACAAATTCCTGTAGAACAAATTCCTGAAGAACAAATTCCTGAAGAACAAATTCCTGTAGAACAAATTCCTAGTGAACAAATTCCTAGAGAACCAATTCCTAGAGAACAAATTCCTAGAGAATAAATTCCTAGAGAAGAAATTTCTAGAGAAGAAATTCCTAGAGAACAAATTCCTAGAGAACAAATTCCTAGTGAACAAATACCTAGAGAACAAATATCTAGAGAACAAATTCCTAGTGAAGAAATACCTAGAGAACAAATTTCTAGAGAACAAATTCCTAGGCAACAAATTCCTAGGGGATGAGAGCACGACAAGGGGTTTGAAGTTCAGCGCTGTAAAAGAGTTCATTCATTAAAGTTACTTTCTCGAATTAATGTTTAGGTTGAATTTCCTTGTAGTAAACAGGCTTCATGTGTAAACCGGTTCATGTGTAAACCGGTACATGTGTAAACCGGTTCATGTGTAAACCGGTACATGTGTAAACCGGTTCATGTGTAAATCGATTCATGTGTAAACCGGTTCATGGCAAAACCAGTTCATGTGTAAACCGGTTCATGGCTAAACCGGTTCATGTGTAAACCGGTTCATGTGTAAACCGGTTCATGTATAAACCGGTTCATGTGTAAACCAGTTTATGTGTAAACCGGTTCATGTGTAAACCGATTCATGTGTAATCCGGTTCATGTATAAACCGGTTCATGTGTTAACCGGTTCATGTGTAAACCAGTTTAGGTGTAAACCGGTTCATGTGTAAACCGGTTCATGTATAAACCGTTTCATGTGTAAACCGGTTCATGTGTAAACCGGTTCATGTGTAAACCGGTTCATGTGTAAACCGGTACATGTGCAAACCGGTTCATGTGTAAACCGGTTCATGTGTAAACCGGTTCATGTGCATTCATGAGTAAACCGGTTCGTGTACGGGTTCGTGTGTATTTTTTCTGATTACCCATTTCAATTTTTGCGCGGTTATATCAACTGTTTCGTGTTTATTCACGCGTGTTAAATCCACTCGTGTGATNCCCTCTCTTTGCCCTCTTTTCGCCCTCCCTATCCTTGCTCTCTCTTTGCTCCTACTTTCTCATACGCTCTCTTTGTCCTCTATTTAACCTCTCTTTACCCTTGCTTTACCCCCTCTTTGCCCTCTCTTTACCCTCTCTTTGCCCTCTTTTCGCCCTCCCTATCTTTGCTCTCTCTCTTTGCTCCTACTTTCTCATACGCTCTCTTTGTCCTCTATTTAACCTCCTTTTACCCATGCTCTACCCTCTTTTTACCCTTATTTTGTGTTGCTTTAATCTCTTTTTACCTTCTCTTTACCCTCGCTTTACCTTCTCTTTACCCTCGCTTCACCCTATATTTACCCTCTCTTTACCCTCGCTCAACAATCGCTTTACCCTCTCTTTACCCAATCGCTTTACCCTTGCTTTACCCTTGCTGTACCCTCTCTTTACCCTCGCTTTACCCACTCTTTACCCATGCTGTAACCTCTCTTTACCCTAGCTTTATCCTCTATTTACCCTCGCATTACCCTCTCTCTTCAGCTTTTCTTCATCTTCCCCAGCATTCCTAGCCCATTCAAACTCACTTCATATTTTTTTTTAAATCTTTTTTCTTTCATTCACTTACTCCCCTTCCCTTTCTTTTACCTCTTCCCTACCGCTTTATCACTCTTTCTTCTCTTCTCTCTTCATTTCATTTCTTCTCTTTCTTCATTTACATTCCCTCCTCTTCCTCTTCTTCAACCTGCTGCTTTCCTCGCCTTCCCATCAACCCCTCTTCCTTATCTTTTCCCTCTTCTCTCTCTCTCTCTTCTCCCCTCTTCCCTCTCTCTTTTACCATCTTCCCTCTCCTTCTCCTCTTTCTCAATTTTTCCCATTTTTCCTCTTCTCTTTCCCTCTTCCGCCCCTCTTCTCCTTTTCCTCTGTTCCCTTTCTTTTCCCATCTCCACTCTCTTTTACCCTTTTTCCTTCTTATTCTTCTTTTCTCTTCTTTCCTTCCCCTTTTCCCTATCTATTTGTTTGTTCCCTCTTCCCACTTCTTTCCTCGCTTCCCTATCTTTTCCCTCGTGTCTCTCTTTTTCCCACTCTTTCCTCCTCTTCCCTCTCTTCCCCTCTTCCCCTCTTTTCATCTCTTCCCTCTTTTTCTCTTCTTCCCTCTCTTTTGCTGCTTCCCTCTCTCTCCGTTCTTTTCTTTCTTTTCCCCATTTCCCTCACTTTCCCTCATTTTTTCTTCTCATCCCTCTCATTTCCCTTCTCCTTTTCATTTCCTTCTCTTCCCTCTCTCTCATTTTCCCTCTTCGCTCTCTTTTCTCCTCTTCCTTCTCATTTAACCTATCCCCTCTCTTTCCTCATCTTCCCGTCATTTCCCCTCTTCCCATTTTCCCTCTTCCCTCTCCTCTTCTCCCCTCTCATTTCCCCTCTTCCCTCTTTTTTCCCCTCACTAAAGCTGCACACCCATTCGCCACGCCGCGACCTACCTCAACCATGGCCGCGTGAACTCTACGTTTGCTTCTGTTTTGTTGTTTGCTTCTGTTTTGTTAATTGTTTCTGGTTTATTGTTTGCTTCTGTTTTGTTGTTTGCTTCTGTTCTGTTGTTTTCTCCTGTTTTGTTGTTTGCTTCTGTTTTGTTGTTTGTTTCTATTTTGTTGTTTGCCTCAGTCGTGTTTAATTCCGTTTTGTTGTTTGTTTCTGTTTTGTTGTTTGTTTTTGTTTTGTTTGCTCCTGTTTCGTTGTTTGCTTCTGTTTTGTTGTTTGTTTTTGTTTTATTGTTTGCTTCTGTTTTGTTCTTTGCTTCTGTTTCATTATTTGCTCCTGTTTTGTTGTTTGTTTCTGTTTTGTTGCTTGTTTCTGTTTTACTGTTTTCTTCTGTTTTGTTGTTTGCTTCTGTTTTATTGTTTGCTTCTGTTTTGTAGTTTGCATCTGTTTTTGTATGCTTCTGTTTTGTTTGTTTCTGTTACGTTGTTTGCTTCTATTTTGTTGTTTGTTTCTGTTTTGTATTTTGTTTTTGTTTTTTTGCTCCTGTTTCGTTGTTTACTTCTGTTGTGTTGTTTCTTTCTGTTTTGTTATACGTTTCTGTTTTGCTTGCTTCTGTTTTGTGGTATGCTTCTGTTTTGTTGTTTGTTTCTTTTTTTGTTTGCTTCTATTTTGTTGAAAGCTTCTGTTTTGATGTTTGCTTCTATTTCGTTGTTTGCTTCTGTCTTGTTGTTTGCTTCTGTTTTGTTGTTTGTTTCTATTTTGTTGTTTGTTTGTTTGTTCTCTCCTGTNTTGTTTTTTTTTTGCTCCTGTTTTGTTGTTTGCTTCTGTTTTGTTGCTTGCTTCTGTTTTGTTGTTTGCTTCTGTTTTGTTGTTTGTTTCTGCTTTCTTGTTGCATCTCTTTTTGTTTGCTTCTGTTTTGTCTGTTTCTGTTTTGTTTGTCTCTGTTCTGTTGTTTGCTTCTGTTTTTGTTTGCTTCTGTTTTATTTATTTCTGTTTTGTTGTTTGTTTCCGTTTTGTTGTTTGCTTCTGTTTTGTGGTTTGCTTCTGTTTTTGTTTACTTCTGTTTTGTTTGTTTCCGTTTTGTTTGCATCTGTTTTGTTGTTTGCTTTTGCTTCTGTTTCTTTTCTGTTTTGTTTGTTTCTCTTTTGTTTGCTTCTGTTTTGTTTGCTCGTTTTGTTTTCGTCTGTTTCGTTTCCTTGTTATGTTTGCTTCTGTTTTGTTTGCTTCTTGTTTTTGTTTGCTTTTTTTTGTTTGCTTCTTTTTTTGTTTGCTTCTGTTTTTTTTACTTCGGTTTTGTTTGCTTCTGTTTTGTTGGCTTCTGTTTTGAGTGCCTCTGTTTTGTCCACTTCTTTTTCGTTGTTTGCTTTTATATTGTTTTGGCTACTGTTTTATTGAATTGATGTTATTTGTTATGATGCTGTTTTTTGTGTTGCTTCATCGTATTTTCTTGTTTTATTTCCTTTCCCAAGTTTGCATTGAAAAATGTCTGTTCGCAAGTCTGTTTGCTCCTGTTGTTCTTGTTTGTTACATTGCTGTTTGTCGCTCACGTTCCCCACGTGCTAACGCTGGGGAGGGGGGCTGGGGGGTGGCCGCTGATAGCGCGCCTATGGCTTACGATAAGGTTAAGAAGGCAGGGGCGATATTGAAGATAATAGATATAACTAAATAATTATATGCAAATTATCACGTGTAAAATGTGGATTAATAATCAAATTAGGTGCACTGGAAAATTTTGCTGAAAAAATTTATGTAGTACAAGCAATTAAAATAACATTATGTTGTTATATATTCATATATCACTGTATTTTTATACATAGATATAGCACTTTATAAAATGAATTGTGTTAGAGCAAAAATTCAGGAATTGCCTTCTCTCTTCCGTCTAATTAAGGCGTGTTAATTAGTGTCAATCTACTTATGATGCTCAATTAATAAATAGTGTTTACAGTTTGCGAATATACATAGCTTTGTTTCATTAATTGATATTAGATATAAAAACAATCTACCTGGAAATTTCTTAACATGAAATTTTACTAAATGAAGGCTACTATATTATCATTTCCTCGTTTGGTTTTAAGGGTAAGGGGGTTACACTTAACCCTTCATAATATTTTTATTATTTATTTGATGTATTTTGTGAATTTCAATACAATTTTATGTCAAATGAATTTATCTGCTGATTATCAGAAAATTATTTCGGATAACCGTTGAGAAATGGGAATAAACTTAAAATTTGAACCATGAGGCAAACGATGTTTAATTATAATGGTTAAAAAAGTAATTAATAATAATCATAACAATTTATATTTAATATAATTTTAATTTCACGTTGAATCCAAATGGCTGTGAGGAATTGCTTAATATATGTTCTAGGGGAGTGGGGGAGGGGTGATTCTGTCTCTTATA
>NW_025946552.1:224120-262307 GCF_000764305.2 Hyalella azteca
GTTGTTACTTGCGTCACTAGTTACAGCTGTTACTTCCTTGGTTGTTACTTGCGCCACTAGTTACCGCTGTTACTTCCTTGGTTGTTACTTGCGCCACTAGTTACCGCTGTTACTTCCTTGGTTGTTACTTGCGTCACTAGTTACCGCTGTTACTTATTAAGTTAGTATTTGCATTAATAATTACAGTATTACTTAATACTGTAATTAAGTATTACTTTTAATAGTTACTTTTGTTTTCTTTTTCCACTAAGTGACAAGCCGCACCACTAATGATCAAGGTAGTAACAATTATTCATAAAATAAACTTTAAAAAACGCAGCAGTTATTTTCAATTGTTTAAGTTTGTAAAATGACAGATGAAAATATTGAGTTTTAATTGTAAATTCACATGAATTGTCACCGCGGTCACTATTCTCGATACATCATTCCGGACACTGAACTTTCACCATATTTAATACGCTTAATACGCATTCACCATCTTCAGTATGCAGTCACCATATTTAGTATGAATTCACCATCTTTAGTATTCATTCATTATCTTTAGTTCGCATTCACCATCTTTAGTAAGCATTCACCATATTTAGTAAGCATTCACCATATTTAATATGCATTCACCATATTTAGCATGCAGTCACCATCTTTAGTATGCATTCACCATATTTAGTAAGCATTCACCATATTTAGTACACATTCACCATATTTACTGCAAATAATGACCACATAACACCACAAATATGACACCATACCTACAACATCACCTACACTATACACACTACCGCCATCACTATACTTTATCTATGAAAATTCCTAGAGAACAAATTCCTAGAGAACAAATTCCTAGTGAACAAATTCCTAGAGAACAAATTCCTAGAGAACAAATTCCAAGAGAACAAATTCCAAGAGAATAAATTCCAAGAGAACAAATTCCTAGTGAACAAATTCCAAGAGAACAAATTCCTAGTGAACAAATTCCAAGAGAACAAATTCCAAGAGAACAAATTCCTAGAGAACAAATTCCTAGAGGATTAGAGCACGGCAAGGGGTTTGAAGTTCAGCGCTGTAAAAGAGTTCATTCATTAAAGTTACTTTCTCGAATTAATGTTTAGGTTGAATTTCCTTGAAGTAAACAAGCTTCATCTCGAGTTAGATACGCGATACTGGAGTGATCTAGTATATCATTCATGGTAGGCCATTTTAAAAAACGGTTCATGTGTAAACTGGTTCATGTGTAAACCGGTTCATGTGTTTTCATGAGTAATTCGTTTCATGTGTAAACCGGTTCATGTATAAACCGGTTCATGAGTAAACCGGTTCTTGTATAAACCGGTTCATGTATAAGCAGGTTCATGTATAAACCGGTTCATGTGTAAACCAGTTCATGTGTAAACCGGTTCATGTATAAACCGGTTCATGTGTAAACCAGTTCATGTATAAACAGGTTCATGTATAAACCGGTTCATGTGTAAATCGATTCATGTTTAAACCGGTTCATGTGTAAACCGGTTCATGGCAAAACCGGTTCATGTGTAAACCGGTTCATGGCTAAACCGGTTCATGTTTAAACCGGTTCATGTGTAAACCGGTTCATGTATAAACCGGTTCATGTGTAAACCAGTTTATGTGTAAACCGGTTCATGTGTAAACCGATTCATGTGTAATCCGGTTCATGTGTAATCCGGTTCATGTATAAACCGGTTCATGTGTTAACAGGTTCATGTGTAAACCAGTTTATGTGTAAACCGGTTCATGTGTTAACCGGTTCATGTGTAAACCGGTTCATGTGTAAACCGGTTCATGTGTAAACCAGTTTATGTGTAAACCGGTTCATGCGTAAACCGGTTCATGTGTAAACCGGTTCATGTGCATTCATGAGTAAACCGGTTCATGTGCATTCATGAGTAAACCGGTTCATGTACGGGTTCGTGTGTATTTTTCTAATTACCCATTTTAATTTTTGAGCGGTTAGATCCACTGTTTCGTGATTATTCACGCGCGTTAAATTCACTCGTGTAATTAATCCTCTGTATTATCCTGCTAATTTATAGCAGTGATACGTCCGAAAGCGAAAACATTTCCTAATTAGAGTTATCATGAAACAATTTATATTTTTTTACATTTTAATTTACTCTGAATTTATACCTTTCATTTTCACGACATCTTTATTCGCGCTTGTCGTTCTTGAGTCTTTTTTTCGTACCACTATTTTCTAGTAATTTTTGGTATTAATTAAATAGTTTCTTCTTAAACTTAAATAAAATTTGTTTAACATGCTTTATCTTTCCATTTTTACTGGCATTTTCAGTTGAAGAAAAATCTCGTTCCCAGTGACAGTCTGGCGATGGTTACGTTCGTATCTGCTCGTCGTGAAGAAACTTGTGCAATTTACTAGTGCCTGTTTTCGCTAAATTATTTAATCGTTTGTGTTTGTGATATTTATGAATCGTGTGTGTGATTATATATGCAGTGATACAACTCAGGTTAAGTATTTATATCATTAGCCTATTTTAATAACAGTTTTACCAAGAATATCAAAATCAGGGAACACTCCAAGCGAATTCAACATGCGTATCTTCAACGAAAAAGTTCATTGCTGATCTAGGTGAATTTACTAGGGGTTTTATGCTATTTGTACTAGGGGTTTTATGTTAGTTTTTTACCTGAGGTTTTATGCCATTTTTACTAGGACTTTTATGCCATGTTTATAAGGAGTTTTATGCCATTTTTACAAGGGGCTATTTGTCAACAAAAAACTAACTAATGTGAAATGTGCTTCGCTGTTGCGTTAGTGCAGTTCTTACACTCAATGAATGTTGTCCAAATAACGATGCATTTTCTACCCTATATATGGGTCATCCTGACCCAGCTTCCCTTGACAAAAATGAATACAAAAGCTACGGACAAAAAGTGTCACTATTTAGACAATATGACTAATTTATTTTTCTCAATTGAGCTCGTCTAAAATAACTTA
Source organism: Hyalella azteca (assembly GCF_000764305.2). Taxonomy (NCBI): domain Eukaryota; kingdom Metazoa; phylum Arthropoda; class Malacostraca; order Amphipoda; family Hyalellidae; genus Hyalella; species Hyalella azteca. The sequence continues at coordinate 227,089 of NW_025946552.1, forward strand.
AATAAGACGTTAGAGAAAATGAAGTTCAAGTGATATGAAGTGAAGACGGTGAAAGAGATTAGTTAATTAGTCATTCGTATTTTAAAAATAGTTAAACTTTTTAAATAAAGAAAATTAAAAAAAAAACATAAGCAGCAACATCCGCTCCCACCGTCTCTACGTTCGTCCAAGGTACGTGAAAAGCTAGAGCCGCTAATTTACATTATTCTTTATAATCTATGTTATTAATAATATAAATAAATGTTTTCACCCGATTATATGTACAATGAAGACGTGAAATAGTTTACTCTTTAGTAGGAACCACATGAATCAGAATCTCTACCATAAATTTTAATGGGGAAATAGATTATTTTTACGAATGGAAAGCTTTAAGAACAAATTTCTTGCACGAATTAATTAAATTCGTAAGACGGTATTTTCACTGTACAAACAATATTGCTGATCATTATGAAGACGATGTGTGATACTGAAGACGATCTGCGATACTGAAGACGATCTGTGATACTGAAGACGATCTGTGATACTGAAAACGATCTGTGATACTGAAGACGATCTGTGATACTGAAGACGATCTGTGATACTGAAGACGATCTGTGATACTGAAGACATGATACTGAAGACGATCTTTGATACTGAAGACGATCTGTGATACTGAAGACGATCTGTGATACTGAAGACGATCTGTGATACTGAAGATGATCTGTGATACTGAAGACGATATCAAGCGTCCTCGATAGCGCAGATTGTCGGCAGTTTGATCAGACTAAATTAAGATAAGATTTTATTTAGATAAGGTTTTATAGTGTGTTGTGGTAGGTAGTAATATTAGTCACAAATGTACTCCAATAATTTACATACTTCACGATTGTACATATATTTTCAATATTTACAATCGTAAAAATTACATTTAAAATCGTAAAACCATACTTGAAACAGATCAAATCTAATTCCTGCAACCTATACCATGTTTTTTCCTCGAATTTGTGTTCAAAATTACTTGCAGCTTAGAACATTTTCATTGGTACAATAATTATGACGAACACCTGCTTTAAAAATAGAATGAATTGTTTGTCCACGTAATTCATTTTCTTCTAGTATAACAAAAAACGATCATATTTACAGGGCTACTGCGCAAATATTACCATAAGATTGGCATTTTTTATTCTTTTTATTGACAAAATATAGTCTCATCAAGTAAACTTTACTATTATAAATTCTTCATTTAACAAGATCAGGATTGAATTCGATTATATTTAAATTTATCCCTGCATGACCAGTTTACGTCTGAAATGTCGTAAATTTCATATGTGATTTGCCCAAATTGATTATCACATTCATGAGTAATATTATTAAAAATACATCATCTACGTTCATGCGTTTATCAACTGGTAATGGTAATAAAATCAAGATTGTGTTTTTAAGGATGCCTTACCGATTCGACACTTCAGCGAACTCGCCTGCGAGCTCGAATGCAAAACCTAACTTCTGATGCCTTCATATATTGAGAGCAAATATAGGTATAAATAAATAACACGTTAAAATAAGTTATAACAGAATTTTGTTTAATAGTTTTTAGTTCAATGTATCAAAATGAGGAAAAGGTTTCGTTCTGTGACAAATAACTTATAATGGATAAATTTCAATATATAACGATAATATACGAGTATTCAGTGGCTAGGATAATACGGAATTATTAATCAAAATTTATCAAATAAATTAATTGCTATTAAATAAATTATCTTAAACGATTGATCCACTTAAGAGATTATTTACACCAGATTAATTTGCAATGGTTTTAGTAAGGAAGATAAGCCAGATTTTATAATAGAGAAAATTCTTGTCAGCTTTTTTAAGTACAGTTTAGACGTGAGAGGGGCGACTTTTGGGAAGACCCGACACTGATTGGAGTTTTTTCCATTATTATTATTGGAATAAATAGGTTTGATTTACTAATAAATCATCGTACAAAATTAGTTCATGCAGGAATTAAGTTCGTAAGGCTGGGTTTCACTGATAAAAATATAAAGTTGATCAATGCAACGATTCCCGACAACACTGCCGCTGCGATCTCTCAGTCTCATACCGAAGACAACAATTATATAATGATGGTATTCTTCTAAGTTTAAGAATAAAGGCTAAAACTAAAAAAGTTGCATAAAACATTTTACTGAATAGAAGTCCTAGATAAACAAAACAGAACGTTTACTGAACGTCTATTCAGTAAAATGTTTTATGAAATTTTTTTAGTTTTAGCCATTATTCTTAAACTTTGATGGTATTCTTTTCATGGATATTCTGCTTTCAATGAATATAATTTTTAAGTTCTGTATTGTGTTCGGGGGTAAGGACAATATGGTTACTTTTATTTCACAATTGTAAATAAAAATATTCAGCAAGACTACAACTGTACATTTTCATAATATTTGAAATTGAACAAAAATTTTCCCTGAAATGGATCAAGTTCTAATACCTACGAGAATTTGTTGCCACATTATTGTTGCAAATTCCTCAAGACAAATAGATTACATATGTTACTTTATCCAAAACGACTGTATCGTAGCCTGTATGTGTACTGTAGTAGAGTGTAGTAGAGTGTAGACTGGACGACACCAACGGCAACGGCATTACGGACACGCATCACAAAAATGTTGTAGTTTGTCCTTGTAATTTATTTTTTCTCATTTTCTTTTGAAATAACAAAAAACGTTCATTTAGGCACGGTTCCTGCGCAAATATTACAATAACAATAAATTTGTGTGTGCCAAATTGTGTATGCCTTAATTATGCATTGAAAATTATTTAATTTATTTTAGATTGTCAACAACTGAAACTTCATTCCTGAACGATCTTTATGTCACAATATCAGGTTTAAAAGAGACTAAACCCTAATTTAGCTCTGCAAGACCAATTTACTGACGAAATGCGGTAAATTTCAAGTGTGATTTGGCCTCAAATTGAGCATTTGTAATGAAATTTAGAAAAATGTACCTGACATTTCATTATGTATTGAGAAGTTTATTTAGTATTATCATTTATTATGTTCATTTATTAGTACGTTTATTCCTTACTTAAAATTGTTCGCTCTGACGCTAATCCCATGATGATGGATCTAATTTTATACCGGTTGAGATCTGTAATCTCTTTAACAAAATATTTATACTTGAATTGTTATCTTTGATTTAATATTACCTGTGCTTTATAAAAAGAATTCTTGCGGCAAAAACAGTCGCTGTGTACAGATTTTTTAGACAAAGTGCATCTGCATTTTTTACGCGCGACGAGTCGACGATGCCGCCTTGCAAGTCCAGAGTTGCCAACCGCCTCAGTGTCGTCGTGACGGTCGGTGTGGAAGGTTGTCGTCGCGCTCCAGCGACTGATCATTAGTGGACACAAACATACTCCTTGGCCTTTATAATTTATGCTAGGTTCACAGAACGATCACTTTTGTTCATTATTAATTAATATTTCCCATTCTTCCTAGCCTTGATTAGCATTTGTTTTAATTAGCTTCATACCTGGGCACATACTTTTTTTAAAGTAAACTCCGCTTGTTCAAAAGCACCTCGGTGCCAATATTTCTTTTTGGGCATTTTTCTCTGCCCAAAAAATCAACTGCAAGTTTACTGATGAGTCATTCCAGGATTTTCGTGCATGAATATAACCCTAAAAATGAAATTAATCTATTCTTATCCTGAATTTGAATATTCGAGGTTCAGGTTTAGCTCACGAATTGATTTATTATTATTAATTAATTGAATAATTTTGTGCTTTATAACTTCACTTATCATTTTACGAACCATATTTTTATTTCAATTGCAGACGACAATTTCCTAAAACATTTTACCGTTAATGAGCAACTTTTGATCAATATTGTACAATTTGTTTACTAGTTCAATTTTATTTAATTAATTATGTACGATAATTGGTCATTAGCGTGTGCCTCATTGGCGCTAATAACGAGCCTTCTTCTCATTAACGGCCAGCAAGGTGAGTCTTGACTAATCTTAATTAGAAATTAATCATGTTTTTGGATTTATAATTGAAATTATTTGTGCATAATTAGTGCTTGATTTTATGCACTTATTGTTTAACAATTTCATTTTTCACGACCATAAATGAATTTTCTCCAATTTTTAACACAAAAAATTATTCTGTTTAAAATTCATTACATCATTTTGTTGTAGATGCGTGAAAAAAACTAACAACAATTAACGTGGCCGTGACATTATTACGTTATTTAATGTAATAATTCAAATCGTCAATATTATTCAAAATTAATATAAATTATTACCGATTTTATGGTGACCTTGGCTATTCAGGAACTGAACCATGAATAAATACATGAATAGATTTTGTGTTGCATGAATAAACATTCGAATGGCCAGTATACAGACTACACAGGACGCTAACACAAGTCCTGCTTCCTGAAAATTATTTGTATTGATCGCCAAATTATGTAATTAACAGGCCCGGTAATAGTACAATTAGTCTGTGTTAATAAACGGGCAATTGCAGACTTGATAATTGTGCCCTGAATAATTTCAATTAATCAGTCTCTTAGTCATTATTATTATTTCAGAAAATGAAATATTAATGAAGAAAATTATTATTATTAAAGAGACATCACGGCCAGATTTACGCAGCAGAAAAATAATTGGGAAATATTGTCCGAATAATAACCCATTTCTTAATCGCAGCACGAGCAGAGAGCGGACGTAGATACGCACTTTTGCCGGGCCGAAGTGAGTCAGGATGACCCAACGTCATATATGGATGCATAAAATGCATACATATATGGACAATGAGTGACTCATTTTGATGAGTGATAAGAATCGTTCCAGCTCGCCGACGCCGGAAATTCGTCGGGGAATTCGTAGGTTTTTTTTTGCGATGACGCACGACGTCAGAGCTGACGTCTGTGTAGTACACAGACGCTGTGTACACTCAGAGAACACAGACGCTGTGTACACTCAGAGAACACAGACGCTGTGTACACTCAGAGAACACAGACGCTGACGTCGGCATCTTCCAGGAAATGCTGTTGTTGTTGTTGTTGTTGTTGTTGTTGTTTTTACATGATTGAGTTTGTTATGAAGAATTAAAATGATATATTTCTACATATCTGGGCGCATAACAACAACAAATTATTTTAGTAGAGACAAATACTACAGAATTTGGCTTGACTTAGACCGCCTTGACAGGCGTTGACCTTGACCTTGGCCTTGCCTGCTTCACGGAACCATCCTTGCAGGATACAAGCCTTGTCTTGCACACCTCGTTGCTGCAACAACAATAACAACAACAATAATAATAATAACAATAACAACTATAACAACAATAATAACAACAACAACAACAATAATAATAACAACAACAACAATAACAGCTACAAATAACGATAATAACAATTACAACAACAATAACAGCAATAACAAGAACAGCAACAAATAACAATAATAACAACAGTAACAATAACAACAACAATAATAATAATAACAATAACAACTATAACAACAATAATAACAATAACAACAACAATAATAATAACAACAACAACAATAACAGCTACAAATAACGATAATAGCAATTACAACAACAATAACAGCAATAACAGCAACAGCAACAAATAACAATAATAATAATAACAGCAGTAACAATAACAACAATAAAGACAGCAATAATAACAATAACAACAACAAGTGGGGGCCTCCGACCCCCGCACAACTTAGAGGGGGGGGGAGGGGGGCAGGAGATGCCCAAACGACCGTCCAAATTTAAGTTAATAAAATAAATTAATATAGTTAATAGTTGAATAGGTAATTAAAATAAATAAAGGAATAAATAAATAGTTAGTCTTAGTCAGAATAAATATGGTTAAAAAATTCTGAATATTTTGAAAAGAAAAAACGTAAATACCATCACATCAGGCACTCATTTTACTTTACAGCCGTTAAGCCTGCACCGTAATAGAATAAATATCATTAATTACCTTTAAATCACAACCGTAACCTTAAATCCGTAGCCGTAACCGTACACATGAGCCGTAACCGTACACATGAGCCGTAACCGTACACATGAGCCGTAACCGTACACATGAGCCGTAACCGTACACATGAGCCGTANGATATGTTATCGGACACACGTGTCATACTTATCCTTCACTTCATTAGTCATGTGACCCGATCCTCAGGTAGAGCTTAATCTAGAATTATTTGGGACATAAATATAGTTTGTTTTTCATTTTCTTCAGGTTAAGTTAGTCAAGTTAGGCTAGGTTAAGTTTGCGGGCTAGGTCGGGCTATGCTAAACTAAGTTAAATTAAATAAAGCTAGGCAAGTTTAAACCTGTTTTTGTCAGGTTAAATAATGTTAGGTTTCTAAAAATATCAAGTATGTAATGCAAACTAATGCAAATTGTTCCCTATATATAACAGCCTAATGATCGTTATCTGTAAACATAACAGCCTAATGATCGTTATCTGTAAACCTAACAGCCTAATGATCGTTATCTGTAATTGCAGCGTTCGCTAACTGCGCTAACGACGTCTTCTGTGCCGCCGACACCGTCATCAACTACATGACCAAATTCAGACAAGTCAGTTCTAAAATAATATCATAATCATTGTGATATTTAATCATAATCAATATTATCATGTTAGTAGTATTATCGTGTTAATATTTTTATTCAAAGCGCACATTATATTCACCTCTGCATATAATATTTTTTATTGGAATTTCGTGAATAACTTATTTCTGATTTTATTTTTAGCACATAAATATTTTGGTGACGAGTATATAATTAATATAGTTGCAATAATTTTTCTAATATAAATATCAATTTTTAAAATTGCCTACTGCCAAACAATAATTCTAATTCACGATAGGAAATAAATATTCTACAAAATATTAAATTCAGTATTAAATCGCAAGTTAACCAGGAATTTAAAAGCAAGAAAAATACCACAAAAATTCAACATATCTTTTCATCGTCAGTTCATATCACAAAGTTCAGTTCAGAAGAAGTTCAGTCCTAGAAACACAAATACAATCAATTAGTAAAGTAAAATCCACTGTCAGGTATTAAAACAGAAACAAGCAAATGAGACATGAACCGAACGTAAGTAAACTGGCCTATCTACTTACGATTACAAGAGGAAAGGAGCTAAAAGCGGCATTCAGACTAGACTTCTGTTTGAATATATACAGGGATTCTAAAATTCGTAGATCAGTAACACATGATGTGGAAGCTAGAAACTTCAAAATCACTATCAGATATAGTGGTGTTGCACTGCTCGGCATGAACTCGTACAGCAGAATGAGGTGGATGGCAAGTAGGTTCCTCGTTCTGTAACTCCTGCCCTTATGCTCAGCCAGCCTAGTATAGAAATTGCGTGACGTCACACCGACGTATGCTGACGCGCACTGCGCACAACTATATCTGTAAACTAGGGACGCACCGTTTCCAAACTTCTGTTTTTAGAAAATCGACATTTACCGGCTTAATCCCCGGCTTTCTTAGCTTTTGTTTATTTCGTTTCAAATTAAATGGCATCCAAACATTAATAAACCGTTGCTTTCACATTTGCTCTACTTTCCTAGCCATGCACGCCAAATTTGATTTTTTGCGCAGAATCTTTCACTAAATGGCTTTCCATCGCTCCTGGTGTTTACCAAAATCATTAAGTTTATGTCCAAGCAATATACTGAAGTTGTTCGCAAGTGTGACAATAGGAACGTTGTTTACTGTTTTTTTCCTTACTTTGGCCCCGCATCTAAGGTATACATATACTATATGAAAGGAATTGAAAGATTTATTCGCTAAATACCTTCCGGATATAAATGTTCGTGGGTTGTTAGTTAACAATTTTAGAATCGGCTCGTTTTTCAGGTATAAGCATACCCTCCCCGTTTTTAAGCGATCGTCACTAGTTTACAGATATAGTTGTGCGCAGTGCGCGTCAGCGTACGTCGGTATGACGTCACGCAATTTCTATACTAGGCTGGCTGAGCATAAGGGCAGGAGTTATAGAATGGGAACCTACTTGCACATCCACCTCATTCTGCTGTACGTGTTTATGTCGAACAGTGCAACACCTCTGTATCTGATAGTGATTTTAAAGTTCTAGCTTCAACATCCTATGTGACTGATCTACAAATTTTAGAATCCCTATATATATTCAAACAGAAGCCTAGTCTGAATGCCGCTTTTAGCTCCTTTCCACTTGAAATTGTAAATAGATAGGCCCGTTTACTCGCGTTCAATTCATGATAATTATAAAGACTTTAGAAGAGTTTCTTCTAAAAACATTCGGAGCTCAACCGCGATTTGCCCTCCCGCGCGCAAGAATATTAGCAGGAATAACAAGGAATATTACGTTGAATATTACGAGGAATATTAACAAATAATATTTTACCTTACAGGACTGTAACGGCGACGGTCTGGTGGACTGTGAAGACTTCGCTTACATTCACGTGCTGGGGGGCTACGGCTGCCGGGGGGCGGACTTCCCATCCAGTCCCTTCTACAGTCGCTTCAGTAACTGCAGGAGGGTGCTGCAGGCTGCAGGTGCCCCCTAACTGCTGCAGGAGGAGGAGGGTGCTGCAGGCTGCAGGTGCCCCCTAACTGCTGCAGGAGGAGGAGGGTGCTGCAGGCTGCAGGTGCCCCCTAACTGCTGCTGCAGGAGGAGGGTGCTGCAGGCTGCAGGTGCCCCCTAACTGCTGCAGGAGGAGGATGTTCACTAATTCATTTCGTCATAATTGGCTAAAATTAGCTCACTAATTATATTCCCATTGAGATATTAATGATATTTAGCGTTATATATATCGTTCCTTGATAATCGTTGTATCGTTATATATATACCAATACTTCGCTATATTCATCTTACTTGAAATTTCGAAACAAATTATTCGATTTTTTAATTAAAAATCAATATTAATTTTTCCATAGGGATCAATGTCAAGCTCTGAATTTATTCAAATGTCGCAAGCCTGTAATAGTTTAATTCAGTTTGATATTAAAATTAAAAGTATTTTGGTTCTCTGATTCTCCATTTACGGGAAAACATTTCTAGAACTTTTAGTCTAGACGCACCGGCATTAAGAGTTCAGTGCAGCGAATATTGATTAATTGAAATAAAAAATGAATAGTTTTCACACTGCGAATAAACAAAATTCGCCTTCCTCTTCTTACTTCATATTTCTCTTCTTCTTGGTGTACCTTTCTCTTCTTCCTTCTCCTTTCCCTTCTTCCTTCGCCTTTTTCCTTTCTCTTCTTCCTTACCTATTCTCTTCTTCCTTCGCCTTTCTCTTCTTCCTTCGCCTTTCTCTTCTTCCTTCGCCTTTCCTTTTTTCCTTCACCTTTCCCTTTTTCCTTCGCCTTTCCCTTTTTCCTTCACCTATCCCTCTTTCCTTCACCTTTTCCTTTTTCCTTCGCCTTTCCCTTTTTCCTTCACCTTTTCCTTTTTCCTTCACCTTTTCCCTTTTCCTTCACCTTTCTCTTCTTCCTTCACCTTTCTCTTTTTCCCTCACCTTTCTCTTCTTCTTGGTGTACTTTTCTCTCCTTCCTTCTCCTTTACCTCTTTCCCTCAACTTTCTCTCTTCCTTTACCGTACTCCTTTCCTTTCCCTTCACCTTTCTCTCCTCCCTTCACCCTCCATGCAGCATCAGCACTGGCCGAGTATATCCTTTATCCTGAGTAAGATTCGGCAAAGCAATTTATGCAAATAATGCCGTAAGATCTTTTTTAAGCGCAGACTTGGCCCCCATTTCAGACCTATGCGAGTCTTCTCATCATAACCATGACAATCTTGTATTTAATATCGTTGAATTCGTCGTACCGTAGGGAATGTTGTCATTAACCAGCTCTCGATATCCACTAATCCGTTGATTAATTACTGTTTTTTTAGCGAATTCCGTTTAGTACCAGGATACGGAATTCTGTTTTGTACCAGGATACGGAATTCCGTTTTGTACAAGGATACGGTATTCCGTTTTGTACCAGGATTCGGAATTCCGTTTTGTATCAGGATTCGGAATTCCGTTTTGTATCAGGATACGGAATTCCGTTTTGTATCAGGATACGGTATTCCGTTTTGTACCAGGATTCGGAATTCCGTTTTGTATCAGGATACGGTATTCCGTTTTGTACCAGGATACGGAATTCCGTTTTGTACCAGGATACGGAATTCCGTTTTGTACCAGGATACGGAGTTCCGTTTTGTACCAGGATACGGAATTCCGTTTTGTACCAGGATACTGAATTCCGTTTTGTACCAGGATACGGAATTCCGTTTTGTACCAGGATACTGAATTTCGTTTTGTACCAGGATATGGAATTCCGTTTTGTACCAGGATACGGAATTCCGTTTTGTACCAGGATACTGAATTCCCTTTTGTACCAGGATACGGAATTCCGTTTTGTACCAGAATACGGAATTCCGTTTTGTACCAGGATACGGAATACCGTTTCATTCCCAGTTGCCATCACGACTTTTCCTTTGATTTGATCCTTTGATTTTAAATACCTCGGACTTCATAGCTAGTTGGTACGGAAAATTTTTTTTCATTTTTTTATAAGTTTGCACTTCTCCTGCTAACCATATTTTTGCTGTGTCTGTGTGTTACTAGTGCTGATATTGTTGTTCTTGTAACTCCCATATCTTCAGGGCCTACACTTTCAAAAAAAGTTAAGAGATCGTAAGTTCATCAGCCAATTATTGACGGCCTTTCAAGCAAAATCCACCAATCATGGATATGAAAATAGAGCGTAAGAACTTACGTTCACTTAGCAAATTTTGAAAGTATGGCCCAGGTATACGGAATAAAATTTAATATTTCGTAAGCTCCGGTCTGCAGTTTAGCGGAACATCGAATTTATTTTACGATTTTATTAACGGCTTCTGATGCTGGTATCTTGACTTAGATATTTACCTTGGGTCGTCATAATTAGTTATTGACAAATGGGTACCGTACCTTAAAAGTTTAGAAAAATTTGAATATTGGTTTTTTATTTTCCATGTTTTGCGGCGTTGATTTTCTAATTCGCAAAAAATTGGCTGTAAAATTTTCGAACTGTGTTGAAAATGTAACTAATATTTTTATTGGTATTGCTGATACCCGCAGATCTCTCGAATGTGTATTTTTTATCGAAATTTTTATTATTAATCGCTTTGAAAAGCTCATTTTTGCGGATGCATCGTGCATTATTTTGCAAAAATTAAACTCGAATAATTGGTTCGTTTTGGCTTTGCTTTACAGTATATCAATTACTACTTTTTTATTATATTATTGATCGGGAATCCAGAATTAAAAATTTCTGGAATCCCAATCCCGCCATTCCCAAAATTAATAAAGAAGCTTACGTGCTGTGGGTAATTGTTAATTACCTCACTAATTGCATTCCTTCCAGTAATATTAGTAATTAGCTAGAATTAAGCAATTTTTTAATAATACCTAATTTAACTTGAATACGATCATTGAACAAAAAGGTTTGAACGTTTTGGTAACATATAATTAATGTTGACATTGAAATGTTCAAGGTCGACATTTCTTTTAACCGATATTTTAAATAAATAAACTTTAAGAAATGAACGTTAAAAAATAAACATAAATTGTTACCCGATATTTCAAATAGAATTTTGTGTAACTTCCTCATGTAATAAATAATGTAAATTCCTCCTACAATAAATATTGTAATTTCCGCATACAATAATATTTGTGTACACGATTAATAAACAATAATTGTACTCAAGTTTGTATTAATAAAACACAGCAGTAAAGACCAGTTGTATTTCAGAGCTCCCTCCCCCCTCCATACAAATACAAAAAAACACACACGCGACCACTTAATTAATAATCAACTTAGCAATTAATACAGACTCAATTAACTAAACCAACACCAATTAATTCGTGAACATCGCAAAATCCAATTATTTATTACTAAAAAAAATATTGTACTGAATGTGCGGAAAATTGAAACTTATAATTGTGTATAAAATTAAAAGTTCCTTTGATTGATTATTTTGCATTAAAAATGCGATAAATTTCAATTATTAATTGATAATTGAGGTATTTTTCGGTTGAAAAATTGGAAACAATTGAAAAATTGTTTTTCATACTGCGATAACAATGATTAAAATGAGTTTAAAACAATGATATTAATTATATTTAATGATTTTTAAAGCAGGGAATGCAAATAAGGTAAATTCAAAAATAATTTTTTCACACGAATTTGTAAAATAAATTGAATTGTAAAAAAATATTGTAAACAAAGTTGATGTAAGAGTGAAGAACAAGAAAGAAGAAAACAAAAATTATCACAAATTTTGAAAATTATGAAACGAAAAATCGATATTTAAATTTTCTTTGAAAACAAAATTTATGAAAGCACAGCTGAAAAAATAGCAAAGGAACGAAAATAGAAAGAAAAAATAGGGAAAATAAAAAAAGACGAAAACTGAAAAAATATAGAATGAAAATCAAAATAAAAAGAAAGGAAAATAGAAATAAAAGATGAAAATAGCAAGAAAAGAAGGAAAAAAGAAAGAAAAGAAGGAAAATGGGGAAAAAAAGAAGGAAAATGGAAAAAGAAAGAAAGTGGAGGGTGGGAGAGCGTGAGAAAGTTAGCATGAAGGTCGCTATTGTAATCATGCTAGTTACATGCTAGTGGTAGCCCGCTGCTATGTACACAATATATACAGTGAACACACACGCACACAGCTTATCTGTATAGAATGTACACAATCTTACGTCTACAGCAGCTCTGTATTAAAAGTGTTAACACAAAGTGTACGTACACACATAGCGTGTTTGTAAACTATGTAAATTACAGAATTGTTGAAGAAAATCGCAATTCGGTTTAGAATTGTAACCAAATTCGATTATTGTTTACACAGAGAAACTTTCCAGGTATTGCAGTACAAATATTGTGTGGATTATACACACAGCTACACAGCTTGTATGTTGATTCAACACACAGTAAACTTATTGTAATAATATAAAACTTTTGATACGCCACAGTACGCATCAAATTATTATTTAAACCACGAGTCTGTATGAACCGCGGGTATGTATGAACCACGAGTCTGTATGAACCGCGGGTCTGTATGAACCACGAGTCTGTATGAACCGCGGGTCTGTATGAACCACGAGTCTGTATGGACCGCGAGTCTGTATGGACCGCGGGTCTGTATGAACCGCTGGTCTGTATGAACCGCAGGTCTGTATGAACCGCGGGTCTGTATGAACCGCGAGTCTGTATGAACCGCGAGTCTGTATGGACCGCAAGTCTGTATGGACCGCAAGTCTCTATGGACCGCGGGTCTGTATGAACCGCAAGTCTGTATGGACCGCAAGTCTGTATGGACCGCGGGTCTGTATGGACCGCAAGTCTGTATGGACCGCGAGTCTGTATGGACCGCAAGTCTGTATGACTGTATGAACCGCGGGTCTGTATGAACCGCGGTCTGTATGAAAAATGATTTTATATGAACCACACAAAATATTCATAGCTGAAGGCATTATTAAGAGCTTCACAATCTCCCGCGTGTGTAACAATACAATAAATGAGATAAGACAATTCATCCATACAATAAAGTTCACGAGGTTTGTTGAATTCATACATTTGTGTGCAATAATTAGTTACATTTAATCTGGATCATTTTTATCAGTTAACTATGATCATTCATAATCATGATCATCATTTACTCGAGTATTACAATAATTACAATGAATGATTCATGAGATTACAATAATACAATCATTTATCTCATTACAATAACTACAATATATATAAACCTCGCAACAATACGGCTCGTTTTGCTAAATCTAAACCTACTTTATATTCACATTTGATTTCAAGAGGCCTATGCTAAGTTCGGGAGGCCTACAAAATTTTTTTAATTGATGACTCCGATAGGCCTAGTAAAATTATTTTGAGATAAGTCGAAAAAAAATTTAATTTCTAAAATTCATCAAAATTGACAAAAAAAAAATTCTACCCTAAAATTAATTGAGGAAGTTTGACATGAAGCTAAAATTTTCCGCTAATGACCTATAGGCCTAAAAAATAGCTCACACAGACGCATTTAGACCAGCCAGGAAATAGGCCAAAGTTGGGGTTCATTTCTTGAGTTTAGGCCCACCAGGAAATAGGCCTAGGTTGGGGCTCATTTCTTAGGCTTATGTCAGGAAATAGGCCTAAGATGGGGGTTCATTTCTTGGGCTTATGTCAGCCAGGAAATAGGCCTAAGTTGGGGTCCATTTCTTAGGCTTAAACCAAGAAATAGGCCTAAGTGGGGTTCATTTCTTAGGCTTATGTCAGCCAGGAAATAGGCCTAAGTTGGGGTTCATTTCTTAGGCTTAGGCCCGCCAGGGGACATTAGGGCCGCCAAAAAGTGCGCTGGCGGAACATTCCCGCCGCTCCCACCGCTGCTGGCGGCGGCGGCCGCGGCGTTCCCAAGGAAATTTTTGTACATTCCTAAATTTGCGAGCGCCTCGGGGGAGACCCCAGAGTTCGAGGGTCCCCCCATGGGGGGTGAGCTTAATAACCCCGCTGGTCCCCCCAACCCCAGGCTGTTGAGGTGGGCCATCTGTACCGCCTGGTGAGCGGCGGACAGAGAGGACAGAGTGGACGAAGTCGAGGACGAAGGGATTAATGAATTGTAATAAGCGGCGGCTAAAGGGTTGCTGTCCATGTAGGGGAACATGTGGGGGAGACCTGGGGGGATACCTCCTCCAGGGGTGCTAGGAGATGAGGAAGAGTTCTTCGTGTTGGCTGAGGTACTCACCCCCATCAGGAAGGGGAGAAGAGACCCAGAAATGCTGCTGGGGGGCAAGGACCCCGGGGGGAGCCCTAGACCAGCTAGTCCCGGTGGTAGACCATGTGGGTTTAGACCCTGGGCAGCAGCAGCAGCAGCAGCCATGAGTGCAGCACCTGGCATGCTGTTCATGAGGTTCGATAACTCAGCATTACTCATGCCCCTTGGTAACTCAGCATTCCCCATACCTCCTCCCCCGGGGGAACGAAAGTTCCTGTTGTTGTTGGGGGTGATGGTGACTCCCCCATCCAATGATGTAGTTGATGATGATGATGATAATGATGAAGGTTTATGATGCATTAACGAAGATCTGGAATGTTTGTTCAATGTTAACGGTTTAGGTACGGCCGACACGGTTATGTCTCTTCTCGTTGAAAGGTCCAAAAGTTCGACGTCTAACCTTTCACTTTTACCACCACCTCTTCCTGTAGACTTAGTGGGGGCTAGACTGCAGGGGGGTCTGCTCAGGTCTAGGATTTGGATCTCAGGACTTGATCTTTTGCTGGTAGGGGTCTTGGGGGACGAATGTGGGGCTGGGCGGGCCGTAGACCCTCCCGCGTGGTCTGCGATGGGTTTGTCGTAGACCCGGCTGCTCTGGGCGTAGACGCTCTGGCTTTGGAAGACCCTAGGAGGGTCTGGGCGAGGAGAGTCCCCTTGTGAGGTCTTCAGAGGGGACCTGGAGGTCTGTTGGTGGGCTGCAGGGGCTGACGCGGGGAATATAGAGGTCTGGGGAAGCAAGGCAGCCAGGGCGTTGATGGTCTTGGTGCTCTGATGCGCCGGCAAAAGAAGTTTCGAGTTCGCGTCTAACAAATTCATAGACCTTAGTAGGTCTGCAGATACAAGGTCTGGCACGGTCTGTAGCTTGGTCAGCTCCGCCTGCAGGTCTAGACCGGACCTGCCCCCCAATGGGGACCCACTGACACCCAGAGGGTGGTGGGGAATGTGGTGGGAGTGGCGGGAGCTGGTCCCGACGTTCCCGACATCGCGGGTTCCGTTCATCAATCGTCCCCCGCCATCGTCGGGTTTGAACCTCTTGGCTGAGGGTTCACAACTGAGCCCCCCGACCCCAGGGGAGGCCGAAGCCCCGGCGGCGGCCACAGCGGCGGCCATCGTGGCCGCGGCCACCGCATTAAACGAATTCTTATCGAATTTCTTCGCAAGTTCCGACAAATTCGAAAGCGAATTTAAATCCAAAACGTTCAGCTCGGGGAGGTCGATCCCAAGGGCTTTGAGGTTGAGCCCCGACCCTAGAACCCCTAATGGGGATGAGGCAGCAGCAGCAGCAGCGGCTGCAGCTAATGTCTCATTAAAGGTGCGGGGGATTGGGGTGATGGTTATCTCGGGGCGCTTGGCGAGGTCCGCGGGGATGTGGGAGTCCTTCATCCCCACGCTGCTCATCTTCGGCACCTGTGGGGACATTTGGGGATTAGTGAGAGGGTTGGGGGTTAGTGCGGGGTTGTGGGGACATTTGGGGATTAGTAAGGGGGTTGGGGAGTTAGCAAGGGGGTTGTAGGGACATTTGGGGATTAGTAAGGGGTTGAGGAGTTAGTGCAGGGGTTGTGGGGACATTTGGGGATTAGTAAGGGGGTTGTACAGTCAAGAGCGTCAGTCAAGAGCGTCAGTCAAGAGCGTCAGTCAAGAGCGTCAGTCAAGGGCGTCAGTCAAGAGCATCAGTCAAGAGCGTCAGTCAAGGCTCACAGTCAACAACAAAGTGGAAACAAAAACAAAACAATACATTACAAAATTTAATAAATTGAATGAACTGTAAAAACAACAATACTAATAACAAAAACAGAAGCAATCAAGCAATATATAATATAATATGCCACACAATTATATATACAATAAAGAACACATACAATGATGTTATAAATAGCAAATAGCTAAACAAAATGGGAACTAAATAGAATTTAATTAGTTAATGAGACAACAACTAATGTAGCAGCAATTAATCAATAATCGATGTAGCAGCAATTAATCAATAATTGATATAGCAGATATTAATCAATAATTGATGTAGCAGATATTAATCAATAATTGATGTAGCAGATATTAATCAATAATTGATGTACGTAGCAGATATTAATCAATAATTGATGTAGCAGATATTAATCAATAATTGATGTAGCAGATATTAATCAATAATTAATATAGCAGCATTTAATCAATAATTGATGTAGCAGATATTAATCAATGATTAATGTAAAAACAATAACTATTAGGCATTGGTTGTGCTCTAATCAGCCATTGCTACTCATTAAATATCACAATTATTATCAGAAGACAAATTATTAATTGTACAACACTAAGAATTCCTTGATTATAATAAGCAAATAATCATCAATTATTATACCCAGCTGATAAATTGCCAATTATTTTTAAGTGATAAAACTATCAATTATAATAAATATTAATTATATTCAATTATATAACTTCGGATTTTTGCAGCATAATTCAACGATTAATTTAAAATTAATTGACGATAATCAGCAAAAATTAAACGTGATTATCAGTTGATAACTGTGATGAAACGCCATGTTCATCACTGCGCGAAGGTGATGAATCTTCGTGATGACATCCAGGGTGATGAATACGTCCTAGTCAAGAGCGTCAGTCAAGAGCATCAGTCAAGAGCGTCAGTCAAGAGCGTCAGTCAAGAGCATCAGTCAAGAGCGTCAGTCAAAAGCATCAGTCAAGAGCATCAGTCAAGAGCATCAGTCAAGAGCGTCAGTCAACAATATAGCGAAAAACAAAAACAGAACAAAAATACATCACAAAATTCAATAAATTGAATGAACTGTAAAAACAACAACAATAATAATAATAATAATAATAACAACAGCAATCAGTATATATAATATAGGTAATCCACCACACAATAGTAAAAACAATAATATATACAATAAAGAACCAACACATGCAATGATAAATTAGCAAATAAATTAGGAAAAAGCAAACTAATTAGTATTTCAATAATTAATTAGTCAACAATTGATGTAGTAGCAATTAGGCATTAATTAATTGCGCTCTTAATCAGCCATTACATTTCATTAAATATTGCAATTATCAGAAAACAAATTCTCATTATACTAAACTAATAATTTCTCGATTATAACAAGCAAATATTTATTAATTATTATAACCAGCTGATAAACTACCAATTATTTTCCAGTGAGAAAACTATCATTTACAATGAAGAAATTGATTATTAATTATATTCAATTATATATATAGTATAATTATAACCTCGGATTTTTGCAGCATAATTGAATGATTAATTTCAAATTAATTGACGATAATCAAAGCAAAATTAAACGCGATTATCAGTTGATAACTGTGATGAAACGCCATGTTCATCACTGCGCGAAGGTGATGAATCTTCGTGATGACATCCAGGGTGATGAATACGTCCTGAGTGATGAATGCAGGTGCTGGTGATGAATGCTGGTGCTGGTGATGAATGCAGGTGCTGGTGATGAATGCTGGTGCTGGTGATGAATGCAGGTGCTGGTGATGAATGCTGGTGCTGGTGATGAATGCTGGTGCTGGTGATGAATGCTGGTGCTGGTGATGAATGCAGATGATGAATGCCGTTGACATTGATGAATACGGTGATGAATACCAGTGATAAATGGTGATAACTCACCGAGAAGAGTGGTGATGTCACCACACCGCTGGCAAACAAAGCTGCACCATTTTTCTGATCATTATTGGGTGGTGAAGCACGGTGGTGCTGGTGGTGGTGGTGAAGATGGGTGATGATATCCACGGGAGCAGACCAGGTGGACGTGGTGGTGGTGGTGGTGGGTGATGAATCCATGCGGGTCATCACACTCGATTTGTCCTGAACCTACGGCACCACACAAGTGATGACAACACCACACAATTACTGTCTGTGTACTTAACGTCACCAAACAGGTGATGACAACACCACACAGGTGGTGAAAACACCACACAGGTGGTGAAAACACCACAGGTGGTGAAAACACCACAGGTGGTGAAAACAGCACACAGGTCACCACCACAAATGGTGTGATGATAGCAGTTCAACATGTGATGACATCACCACATTGTGGCGGCCAACCATTAAAATAATAGTGGTGCATTTCCATAAACTTGTCACCACACCACCACTATTTTCAGTGTTTTTATTCTATAATTATAACTAATAATATAATTTTTATAATAATAACTAATAATGTTATTTCGATAATAATAACTACGGACAGTAATAATGTAATTTTTATAATTATAACTAATATTATGATTTCGATAAAATCACTGTATGCGTTTTCGTTCTCATCTTATTGTATTTATTGTACTAAAATTCCACATCAAATTCAAAGGTTTCCAACACAAAAAAATTTACAAGAATTTCAACACATAGAAGTTTAAAACACACAACGGGAATTCTAACACAAAACCAGAATTTTAACACAAAAAACACCACACAAAACAACAATGTGTGGGGGCGATGGACCAATCATTTGATCCCCTCATCCTCATAATACAAAATACAAAAAATTAACACTAAATAATACAAAACAATACAAAAAAACTAATACAAAAAAACGAAACCATAAAAATACAAAAACATTACAAAACAATAAAAAAAATGCAAAACAATAAAAAAACATACAAAAACACAAAACAATACAAAAGAATACAAAACCACACAAGGCACACAAGTGTTGTTAGTTAAGAGACACAGACAACAGTTCTGTTGACCACAGCAACAGACGAAACAAACGAAGCAACAGACGACTGCAATAACTGCATTAATATGTACACAAAAACAGACATAAATTTAAAATATTAAGAACGATTACCATAGAAAACAAGACCAATATAGATTTTTTAATCCACACAAGATAAAAACGTATAAAAAACGAAGAATGTGAACAGAAAAACGATATGAAAATAAAAATTATAAGGAAAGATAGTGAAAAACGAATAAAAATAATAGTCATGACTATGAACAAAAAATAATACACAAAAAAATATTTAAAAAAAGTACGGATAGAAAAAAAATATAAACGTAAAAAATTAAAAATTAAAAAATATTATCCGGATAACAAAATTATTATGTCAATGAAAAAAATAGCAATACAAACAAAAAATATATAATTCATAATATAAGAAGAAAAATATAAGACGAACCTGCAGGATGGAAACAGAAGGCTCGCCGTCCTGTTGTTTCTTGCCGTTACTGTTGCGCGCAGCATGTTGCTGTTGTTGCTGTTGATGTTGTTGCATCTGTTGTTGTTGTTGCTGTTGATGTTGTTGCATCTGTTGTTGTTGTTGCTGTTGATGTTGCATCTGTTGTTGTTGCTGTTGGTGATGGTGCAGAGCTTTAGCTGTTTCTGAGCCGTACAGTCGCTTCTGTTCGTTCAACAGGAACTTCTCGTACGGGTACAGCAGCCTGTCAACAGGGGCGTGTCAACAGGAGGGTGTCAACAGGAGGGACTGTTGCTTACAGGGGTTCAACAGATGGGAGTTTTAGTGGAGGGGTTAAAAATAAGAGGGGTTCAACAGAGATGACTTTTAGTGGAAGGGTTAAAAATAAGAGGGGTTCAACAGATAGGAGTTTTAGTGGAGGGGTTAAAAATAAGAGGGGTTCAATAGAGATGACTTTTAGTGGAAGGGTTAAAAATAAGAGGGGATCAACAGAGGGGAGTTTTAGTGGAGGGGTTAAAAATAAGAGGGGTTCAACAGAGGGGAGTTTTAGTGGAGGGGTTAAAAATAAGAGGGGTTCAACAGAAGTGACTTTTAGTGGAGGGGTTAAAAATACGAGGGGTTCAACAGAGGAGACTTTTGAGTGGAGGGGTTAAAAAAGAGGGGTTCAACAGAGGGGACTTTTGAGTGGAGGGGTTAAAAAAAGAGGGGTTCAACAGAAGGGACTTTTGAGTGGAGGGGTTAAAAAAAGAGGGGTTCAACAGAGGGGACTTTCGAGTGGAGGGGTTAAAAAAGAGGGGTTCAAAAGAGGGGACTTTTGAGGAGGGGTTAAAAAAAAAGGGCTCAACTGAGGGGACTTGGATGGGGTCAACAGAGGGGACTTGGATGGGGTCAACAGAGGGGACTTGGATGAGGTCAGAGGGGACTTTTGAATGGAGGGGTTCAACAGAGGGGACTTTTGAATGGAGGGGGTCAACAGAGGGGACTTGGATGGGGTCAACAGAGGGGACTTTTGAATGGAGGGGTTCAACAGAGGGGACTTTTCAATAGTTCGGTCGGTTGGAAGGGTTGGAGGGCTGGGTTGTTAGGGTGTGTAGGTGGGGTGGGTGGCAAGAGTGGGTTAGAAGAGTGGGTTGGTAAGATAGGTTGTTGGGGTGGGTTGGAAAAGTGAGTTGAAAGGGTGGGTTGGAGGGCTGGGTTAAAAGGTTGGGTCAGAAGGGTGTCTTGGAAGGGTGGGTTGAAAGGACAGTTGGGTTGAGGTGGGTTGCCCACTCACCTCTCATAATGCCTCCTGATGACATTAGCAGAGGAGGGTGAGGGTGGGTTGGTGGGGTGGGCAGGAGGTGGGCCAGCCATCTGATCATATAACATCTTCCACTGCTTCTTAGCGCACACCGCCTCGTACCCACCCAGCTGCTGTACTGCGCTGAACAGCTCGAACACGTTCACTGCACAGTGTACAGTGTACAGTGTACTGGTCAGAGTACTGGTCAGTGTACTGGTCAGTGTACTGGTCAGTGTACTGGTCAGTGTACTGGGCCTATACTTTCAAAAAAGTTAAGAGATCGTAAGTTCATCAGCCAATCATTGACGGCCTTTCAAGCAAAATCCACCAATCATAGACAAGAAAATAACTGGTCAGTGTACTAGTCAGTGTACTAGTCAGTGTACTAGTCAGTGAACTGGTCAGTGTACTAGTCAGTGTACTAGTCAGTGAACTGGTCAGTGTACTAGTCAGTGTTCACTGCACACAGTGTACTAGTCAGTGTACTAGTCAGTGTAGTAGTCAGTGTACAGGTCAGTGTACTAGTGAGTGTACAGGTCAGTGTACTAGTCAGTGTTCACTGCACACAGTGTTCTCGTCAGTGTTCATGGTAGTGGTGTTAACATCAGGAACACTAACTTGACTGGCCTAACTTTACAAATACTACGCTATATAACTTGCAATATACCATCAAATCCATGTATGATATAGTCTATGTGCCATATAGCCTACATACGATATAATCTTATAATAGGATTAATGTTAATAAAATCAATAGAAAACACAGAAGGCAACGTAAGTCATGAGACGACTGAACAACTAGCAAAGTAAGTCTGCTGAAAATAATAATGATAATTAAATAGTTATATAATGCACAAAGTTGGAGCAGTGTATGAAACGGGCCGGGGTCGCACAGGGCCGGCCAGGAGCAGTGAGGGAGCAGGCATGTCCCTTTATGAGTCCTATATAATTAAATGCTGTACATCTTTCGCTTCAAACAATGGCGGTTTAAATACTGCTTCAATCCTGCTGGTAAGCGGCGGACAGGCCCTATCGGTGCTTTAATCCCGTTAAAATGAGGCAGGCATGCCCGATCCTGCTTGAATCCTGCTCCAAACCCACTGAAATGAGGCAGGCATGCCTGATCCTGCTCTAGACCTGCTCCAAACCTGCTGAAATGAGGCAGGCATATGCGATTCTGCTCTAAACCTGCTCCAAACCAGCTGAAATTAGGCAGGCGTGCCTGATCTGCTCCAAACCTGCTGAAATGAGGCAGGCATATGCGATTCTGCTCTAAACCTGCTCCAAACCAGCTGAAATGAGGCAGGCGTGCCTGATCCTGCTCTAAACCTGCTCCTAACCAGCTGAAATGAGCAGGCATGTGCGATCCTACTCTAAACCTACTCCAAACCTGCTGAAATGAGGCAACCGTGCCTGATCCTGCTCTAAACCTGCTCTGTTGCGTCAATTGGCCAAGGCGCCTGCTCCGAACTTCTATTTCACGATTCCTCACAAACTTGCGACACTAAGGGCTAATCATCTATCACTAATCTCTAATCACTAGAGACTAAATTACCACTAATCTCTAATCACTAGACCCTAATAAGTTACCACTAATCTCTTATAAGTAAAAAACTAAATAATAATCACACTTACGCTGGCGGTAGCCCACATAAGGCAGGCGCGTAATCAGTTATCACTAATCTCTAATTATAGACCCTAATCAATTATCAATTTATCACTAATCTCTAATCATTTGAGACTAATAAGTTATCATTAATGTCTTATAAATAAAAAACTAAATAATAATCACACTCACGCTGGCGGTAGCCGACATGGGGCAGGCGCGTGATGGGAGAGTTGCGGTCCCTCATAAACTTATGCAACTTCGACATGAAGTCAACTTCTATGAGACGATTCAACGCGGGTGTTGAAAAGTCCTGTTGTTGTTGCTGTTGTTGTTGTTGTTGTTGTTGACGATGGTGTTCCTGTTGTTGTTGGTGGTGATGGTGGAGTTGTTGTAACGAGTTTAGGTAACTTGGTGGTAGGTTATGGTGGTTATTTTTGTTATGGTTGCTGGTGGAGTTAGAGTTACCGTTGGTTGAAGAGTTAGTGGTGGTGGTGGTGACAGTTGAGTGTCGTGATGACTGTGGTGATGAGGAAGCATGATGATGGTTATGGTGATGATTATTATGGTTATGATGGTGTTGCAGGAGTTGGTACGAACTCCTAGCATTTACGTTAGCAATTTTAAGGTTAGGGTTGGGGTTAGGGGTTGAGACCCCGCGGATATTGAGAACCCCAGCTATTGGGTGCTTGGCTTTGCGGTCTAAAGCCCTGAGGCTGTTGGGCTTAGTGGGGACAGTGAGCCCGGGCTTGGCTTTGAGTTTTGGGGCTTGCAGGGCGTGGGGTTTAGCAAGTTCTTCGGTTTCCTCGGAAGATTCAGAGTCTGAGTTGTTACCCCCCGCGGGGGGCACGCCCCCGAGCAGGGGGGCGAAGGGGCGCTTCCTGTGCTTCTTGCGGGGGCGCCCTTGTAGCTTGGGGGCTTGGGGGGAGAGGGAGGGGGGAGGGATATTTTATTATTTTTTATCGTAATAAATATGATCATATTATATACAAATATTAAAATGTGGTACAATATTATAATGTTGTACAAATATTATGATGTTATAGGTATATTATATTTATATTTTACAATATATTATTACGTTTATTGTAAATTCAAATAATATTATTGTACCAACCCCCAACCCACCGCCCGAAGTTTGTTGTGCGCCGATATTCAGCCCACTCATTGAGCTCATTTGACCCACTACCCTCATGCCCCTCCTAACCCACTCATCCCACTCACCCAGATGGTTACACAGCAGATCATGCCCCTCCAGCTCCGGGTAGTCGAAGACATCCCTGCAGAAGAGGAGCAGGGTGTTGTGGGATGGCACCAGGAACCCACCAAGGGCCTGGACCACAGCGGACCTCATGTGGTGAGCCACACACCCCACCCGCGCCAGCACACTGCGTATGCGGCAGTAGCGGTCATAGGTCAGCACCACGGGGTGGGTCGTGGTGGGGGTGATGACGTCACCTGCGGGGGGAGGGGGGTTAAGGGTGGGTTTCTTATAATACGCATAAATAACTATATAAATATATATATGCAATATAGTCTATGTAAACACATAGACTATAGTCCATGTGTTTACATAGACATAGTCATAGACTACCGTATATAGTATAGTCTATATAGTATAAAACATGCTATATAGTCTATGTAAATATATAAATAAATATACGGTACGCTATATAACATATACGACTAGACTGGTTTCTATCTAGAGAGGATCGTTTGCTGCGGAGGAAGCAGTTCTAGAACTAGCCTAGAACTATAATAATTTAATACACTCCTAATCTAGAATTAATAATAATATATGCAATCCTTTTTCTATTAAGATCATTTGCAGTAAAAGCGAATTAAAAATACTGCTCATTTTCGACTATTATATTAATAATAACTTCGTAATTCTCAGTAGGTATCTCATTTTAAAAACTATTATATTTCGAAGGCTATTCTAGTGAACTAGTAATTTTTCTAATATTTTAATAAAACTACTCATTTTATGCCTGGTATTTCAACTAACTTGTCAAACTAGTCACTAAGCAGCCCCCTGCCGCCCCAAAACTCCCCCACCCCTACTAATTTTTTCTAATATTTTATTAAAACTACGTATTTTCTGCCTGGTGTTTTAACCAACTAGTCACACTAGTTACTAAACTACCCCCCTACCCCCACAACCACCCCCTATTAATTTTTCTAATATTTTAATGAAACTACGTATTTTCTGATAGGTATTTTAACGAACTAGTCAAACTAGTCACTAAAATAC
Organism: Hyalella azteca; assembly: GCF_000764305.2. NCBI lineage: Eukaryota > Metazoa > Arthropoda > Malacostraca > Amphipoda > Hyalellidae > Hyalella > Hyalella azteca. The sequence goes on from NW_025946552.1 coordinate 252,224, forward strand.
CCCCTGCCCCCACAACTCTCCCATACTATTTTTGAACATTTTAATAAAACTACGTATTTTCTGGCTGGTATTCAACTAATTAATCAAACTAGTCACTAAACTACCCTCCTCCCAACGTCGACGCCCCCCGCGACGGGGGGCGGGTAGTACAGCGTCTCGGGGAGCTCCTGTAGCTTCCTGTTATCATTCTTGTTATTACTGTTATTGTTCTCAATAGCGGCGGTAATAGCACAGGAATATTTGTTCTCCTTCTGGTCATGCTCCGTCTTGATGTTGTTATTGATATGGGGGTCAATAACGCCCCCCTCGAGGGGGGTTTCTGTTTTGATGGGGGACGACGGGGGTTCGTTTTTAATAGGAGTATGGTTATTTTCTGTTGTTCTGTTGCCGCTGTTGTTATTAACTGTTGTTTCATCGGTGATAACAACAACATCGCTGTTATTTTTCTCGTCTTCATTATTGCCGTTGTTATTAACAGCGCTGTTGTCGCCGTTAGTGCTGCTGCTGTTGTTCCTGTTGAGGGGGGGTGAGGGGGAGCCTGAGGGTCGGGGGTGGGGCCCGTAGACCCCCTTGAGGCCCGTGGCCCACTGCACGTCCTCAGCGGTGCGTATGAGGCCCACCAGGTCCTCTGCCCTCACCACCACCTTCTCGGAGAGGCACACCACCTCGTGCTGCGGGGGATAAATAAATATATTATAGTATAATATAGTATATTATAGGTTATTACATGGTAATATTATGGAACATTATATAGCAGGATATAATATAGTATATTATAGTGGTATAGTACAATGAATGGCATCATAACCTTCTCGGAGAGGCACACCACCTCGTGCTGGGGGGCGATAATTAAATATATTATAGTATATTATAAGTTATTATATGATAATATTATAGAACATTATATAGCAGGATATAATATAGTGTAATATAGTGCTATAGTAGCATGAACGGCACCACTACCTTCTCGGAGAGGCACACAACCTCGTGCTGGGGGGTATAAGTAAATATATATTATCGTATAATATAAGTTAAATAGCATTGGTTATTATATAGTATACTATAGTTATATAGTAACATTAACGGCACCATAACTTTATACGACAGGCACACATATACCACGTCGAACTGGGAAGGGGGGAGAGTGATGTACATTATACAATAATATACATAATATTGTACAGATATATGTTCCTCCTAAACCACTCAGCCTACTTATTATGATATACGATATAGAAATATATATGATATATTAGGATACCATAGTAATCCGAAATCCTGTATTCCCGTTGTCCCGAATCCTTTTAGTAATAATAATAATAATTATACTAAAAACAATAATCATAATGTGTGTTAAATGAGTGATTAATTGGTTAACGAAAAAAATACTTGAAATAACAAACAATTCGTGGAGATAAACGATTTTAAACAAAACTGACGATTCGTAGCAACAATCAGTTCGTAAAAAAAAAACAATTAAAAATTTTCAATTTCATCGCTTGTACAAGAACACACTCATAAACATAAATGAATCAACTTGTCCAAATCCTGACAAACTTAACTTGCTATACGTAGCACTGATACGCCCTTCTGCCGGCCCAAAACTGAGTCAGGATGACCCATACAAGGACAAAAAGTTCGTCGCTAAATAAAAAAATTCGTTTCCATATGGAAAAATTCCCACGAATTTCCCTGAGTGTGAAAATTGCGATGCCTACGCATATTCGTGCGTAGCTGAACTACGCAGCGCCGCGTTAACGAACGAAAGCGTAACACGGAGGGATTTTTTTTTTCTTAAGAAAGCCTAAAATAAACTTCCCGATAACAACAATGATAACGAAGATGATAACAGCGACGGTAAGAATGATGATAGTTATAATTAGTACGATAACAAAGACGACAATAAGAAGTCCGATGATTATGATAACAAGGACTATAACAACGCCCTTGTTACATGCATAATTATTTTAATTATTTATTTGGTTAGCTCATCTGTTAGTACATTCATTAACTTAAGTTATTAAGTTATTCATATTCATACACGCATGAATATGAATTACTTACATACATATACAGTGAATAAACTTAATAGAATTATACGAAGGCAAGTAAAACTGAACGCTTAATATTTACTATAAAAAGCAATTATATGTGAAGTAAACTTTGATAAACGACGGTGAAAAAATTATAATTGAATAAGGAAAATTATAAGTGGAATAATACAAGGAAAAAGAGACCTAGATATAGTGGAGGGCGGGGAGGGGAGAGGGAATATAAGGAAAATGTTATATTTATTTTTGTAGGGCGACGAGGAAAATGTCAGGAAGGGAGAATAATTAACATAATAACGATCGTTAAGTAGAAGGAAGGGAGAATAATTAAAATAACAACGATCGTTAAGTAGAAGGAAGGGAGAATAATTATGAGGGCAACGATCGTTAAGTAGAAGGGAGAATAATTATAAAAACAACGATCGTTAAGTAGAAGGGAGAATAATTATAAAAACAACGATCGTCAAGTAGAAGGGAGGGAGAATAATTATGAGGGCAACGATCGTTAAGTAGAAAAGAGAATAATTATAAGAGCAACGATCGTTAAGTAGAAGGAAGGGAGAATAATTAACATAATAACGATCGTTAAATAAAAAAATGGCAAGAAAATTAGGTGTAGCCTCGTAACGATGATAAACTGGAATAAGGAGGAGAGATAAAATGTCTTCTTGGGGGCCGACATGTTGGAGCGGGTGGGGGGAGAGAGAATGAGAGAGAATGAGAGAGAGAGGGAGAGAGAGAGAGAGAAAAAAAAAGAGAGAGTAGATAGAGAGAAAGGGAGAGAGAGAGAAAGAGAGAGGGAGAGAGAGAAAATGAGAGGAAGAGAGTAGAGAGAGTGAAAGGAAGAAAAAGAGCGAGAAAAATGAGAGAGTGAAAGGAAGAAAAAGAGCGAGAAAAATGAGAGAGTGATAAGGAAAGTGAGTGAAAGGGAGAGAGAGAGTGAAAGGGAGAGAGAGAATGATAGGGAGTGAAAGGAAATGAGAAAGAGAGAAAAATAGAGAGACTGAGAATGAGAGACAGAGGAAAATGGATAGAGAGAACTGACGGAAACAGAACAACAACAACAAGAAAAACAAGAGCAACAATGACGTCACGAGGCCCCGCCCCTCGACAGCGTGACGTCACCAAGCCCCGCCCCTCCATGTGCGTGACGTCACCGTCGTGGGTTCCAACAACACTACACGCACGAACACACGAACCACGCACACACCACCTGCTTGTCATCATTAGTGCTTAGGAACATACGAATATAATTGATGTGTTACCATATACCTCGATAATCGTTAGTGCGTTGAGCGCACGAATATACGAACGAGCATAAAAAATATATACGATTATCCGAACGAAAAATATAATATACGAATATACGAAGGAACATTTATAAAATATACAATATACGAAGGAAAAAAATATAATATACGAATAAACGAAGGAACATATATAAATATACGAATAAACGAACGAAAAAATATAATATACGAATATACGAACGAAAAAATATACGAATATACGAACGCATATACGGATGCACGAAATTGGATATGAATTCACGACCGCGGATCCCAATGCACGAAAGTCAATACGAATGCACCAATACACGAATGAGCGCGAATTAACAATAAAGTGCAAAAATACACGAACGGGTACGAATAAATGAAGAACCACGAATGCGTGAGTGCGAACAAATGACAAGCTACGAACTATCAACACGTTTCACGTCTCGTGCCTCACGAATACGCACGAAATGCGCACGAATATCACGCGAAAATAACATTAAAATATATCGGGAAATGATAATAAATGCCACCCGAAATAACAAACTAAATGCTAAAAAATGGTGAAGCTCAGCATTGATGGAAATGGCCAATTCCCGCCCAACTAATTACATGGCGTACACATTTCTGGAATTTCGGGAATCAGGAATTGATTACAAAAAGAACTTCGGGAATCAGGAATTGATTACAAAAAGAATTTCGGGAATCGGGAATGCTTGCTTGGACATCAGGAATTGAAACAATGTCGGGAATACGGGTGCCACGTCAACTTTTGTGTCCCAGAAGCGACTTGCAGCAAAAAAAATATTGTATTCCGAGCGGCAGAAAAATATTCAGCGTGGGAAAAAAAAATAAATATTACGCGAACGAAACTCTGAGGGAAAACGGCGCCGCTGTTCACTGCGTGAAACAATTTGGTACGTACGAAGCTTTCTGGGAAAAGCTACCTGAACGAAATTTTGTGGAACAGTAATGCCGAATTTAAAACAAATTTAGAAGGAATAATATTGGGCGAGGATAAAAATTATTAAACTTAGAAATAAATTTGGTAAGAAGTGAATATATTTAAATCAGGAAGAAATGAGTAGGAAATTGAGTAATTATGAAATAAAACTGTAGTTAGGAACATATATCTAATAAAGCAATTTGGAGAAACAATTAATCAATAAAATTAATCAAAAATGAATATTCATTTGTGAAGCAAAAGATTTTTTTTATGGAATAAGACAAGACAAAATTTCACTTGTTGGATAAATTGAACGTTAAAAATGTGTTAATAAAATACAAGAGGGAAATTCAATCAATATTTACGGCCAATCAATAACCCATTAACGAAAAAAAAAATAAAAAATATTAATAAATAAGGGCAGCAGTAAACCGAGAAAATGGAAACGAACAAAAGCGCACACCAGACAAAGCCTCGGCCGCCACGTACACACGCACGCACACAGCTACTTACACACCACACATGTGCACAAAATGGACGTGGCAAGCGTCAAGATATACAGACTGTACCGAGTGATACACCTGGTACAGTCGTAGTGTACAGTCGTACAGTGTACAGTCGTACAGTGTACAGTCGTACACTGTACAGTCGTGCAGTGTACAGTCGTACAGTGTACCGTCGTACAGTGTACAGTCGTACAGTGTACAGTCGTGCAGTGTACAGTCGTACAGTGTACAGTCGTACAGTGTACAGTCGTAGTGTACAGTCGTACAGTGTAGTCGTACACAGCTACTTACACACCACACATGTGCACAAAATGGACGTGGCAAGCGTCAAGATATACAGACTGTACCGAGTGATACACCTGGTACAGTCGTACAGTGTACAGTCGTGCAGTGTACAGTCGTACAGTGTACAGTCGTACAGTGTACAGTCGTGCAGTGTACAGTCGTACAGTGTATAGTCGTGCAGTGTACAGTCGCGCAGTGTACAGTCGTGCAGTGTACAGTCGTGCAGTGTACAGTCGTGCAGTGTACAGTCGTGCAGTGTACAGTCGTACAGTGTACAGTCGTACAGTGTACAGTCGTTCAGTTACAAGTACAGTGTACAGTGACTGAGCGAGCTACATGTACACTATACAGTGACTGTAGCGAGCTACATGTACACTGTACAGTGACTGTAGCGAGCTACATGTACACTGTACAGTGACTGTAGCGAGCTACATGTATACTGTACAGTGACTGTAGCGAGCTATATGTACAGTGTACAGTGACTGTAGCGAGCTACATGTACACTGTACAGTGACTGTAGCGAGCTACATGTACACTGTACAGTGACTGTAGCGAGCTACCTGTACACTGTACATTGCCCGTAGCGAGCTACATGTACACTGTACAGTGACTGTAGCTAGCTATATGTACACTGTACAGTGACTGTAGCGAGCTACAGCAGCAGGCAGGTAGCTACACGTAGCGCCTACGGATTGCTTAGGCCTATAGCCCCCCCACCCCCGCCCCCCCTAAGGCACCCATGTACTGCACTCTTCATTAAAAAAAAATTTACCTTATTTTTAATTCAATTAAATTTTAAAGAAATTAAAGAACTCGTTAAAAAATTTCACATCTCATTAAGAACTTCATGAACTCATTAAGAAGTTATTGAACCCAATAAAAACTTCCTAAACACCTTAAAAACTTTTTGAACTCATTAAGAAGTTATTGAGCTCATTAAAAATTCCTAAACTCCTTAAAAACTTCTGGAACTAATTAAGAAGTTATCAAACTTAATTAGAACTCCCTGAACTCAATAAGAACATAAACTCCTTAAAAATGTCTTGAACTCATTAAGAAGTTATTAAACTCATTTAAAACTTCCTAAACTCCTTAAAAATGTCTTGAACTCATTAAGAATGTTTCGAACTTAATTAGAAGTTTAGAACTCCCTGAACTCAATAAGAACTTTCTTGAACTCATTAAAATTACCCAAAGCAACTTAAGAACCTTGGGAAAACTATACCTAACTCATTAAGAACTCCTTGAACTCGTTAAGAAAAACTCACACAAAGTCAACAACTGCCGAACTCATTAAGAACTCCTTTAATTAGCATTAAACTTTTCATATATAACCACGTTAATTATCAGAAAAAGCCTTAAATTAAATAAAAAAATATGTGAAAAATTTCTGTAATTTGTTACAAACTTGCGACAATAATTCTCATAGGCAACACCCCCTCCCCCACTCCCCCCTACCCAAAGTAGGAGTGGGGGGAGGGAAGTAGGAGAGGGGGGAGCGGGTAGTATACGGCCTGAACGAAACAATATGGAAACACGGCAGGGGAAAGCGAACGAAATTCGTAGCAGCGCGCGACGAAACACAATGAAACGTTGCAGTCAATAGCGGCGAACGAAACTCAGAGGGAGCGACATCCCGAAAAGAGGGATTCTAATTTTAGGAAATATTGAAATATGAGGGATCGCGGGGGTAGGGATGACCCCCCCCTCACCCCCACGTGAGGGGGAGAGGGATCTGAGATTAAAGTATACAAATATAAGGAAATAATATACAAAATTCATGAAATTACATTTAAATAAATATTTATAGAATTATTGTGGAAAATCTTATAGGTCTAGGGAGTCGGGGGAGGGGGGGGCAAGCACATCTCCCCCTCTCCCTCCTCCCCTCGAGGGGGGCAGCTCGAGAGGATGCAGGATTGAATCAATAAGTCTTGCTGGTGATTACAAATCTTAAATTACTTAATACTTATCAAGAATACCTTTAGAATAATAACTTTATAATCATTCAAATACCATTAGAATAATAACTTTATTATCATCCAGAATACCATCACAATAATAATTTAATTGTAATCCAGAATACCATTAGAGTGATGAACATAGCCATAAATTTAAATAATAAAGTTCAAACGACCATAAATTTAGACTTTACAATTTAAATAGTCAGCAATTTAAATATTATGGTTCATGTGACCATAAACTTCTTTTTTAGGGCAAAAACCATAATTTTAGATTTCGTAGTTCTAATGATCGCAAATTTAGTTATTATAATTCAAATAACCATCAATTTAGATATTATAATGCAAATAACAATAAATTTAGATATTATAGTCCAAATAACCATAAATTTGGACATCGTAGTTCAAATAACCATAAATTACGACAAATTAATCACCTGAACGTAAATTTAGAACTAAGGTCCACATTAATTTGAAACCCACTTCTCCTCCCCTGCCCTCCTTCCACACCACTCCTCCCCCCTGCCCCGACTCCCAATCCCCTCCCCCTCCCCGGCGAGCGTGTCGCTGAGTTTCGTTCAGGTCGATCGCACTTCTTTCACATTCGTTCACCGCACGGAATCATGAATGTTCTCATTCATGAGTGAATAAATTATTTTTCATTGATTCATTACAATTATTAAAACAAGTGATGGATTAATTAATAAATTTCGTTTGTTATTGCATGACTGGAGCTGAGTAAATAGGTATTATTTATATTGCGTAGAACGCAGCAATTTGAAACAGGACGTTAATATTTGAATGTGAACTAGGGACCAAATATATTTTATTCATGCAAAACGAGAATTAAAAAACGTGCAAATAAATTAATTTTATCGATATAATTAGTATTACATCTAATTATAACGCAATAATTTAGGATACTTGATTAAATATTATTTTGAAATGTATAAATAATTTACAGTGAACATCGACAAAACCAAATTCATGAACTTGTTAGCAAAATTCACGTGAATGACCATGAATGCATTCACCATACAACGTGAATTATGAATAAGTGGTAAATGAGAAAACAAATGAGACGGCGGTGACATTTAGTGATAACAATCATTGCTGATAATGATTGATATCACCAATAATCGAGCGACAAAAATCAGCGCAGTTATCACTGGTAACAATCATTGCTGCCTTGTTATCACAGATAAAAATCATTGCTGCTGCTTGGTTATCACTGATAACAATCATTGCTGCCTTGTTATCAGTGATAACAATCATCGCTGCCTTGTTATCAGTGATAACAATCATTGCTGCCTTGTTATCACAGAAAACAATCATTGCTGCTGCTTGGTTATCACTGATAACAAGCATTACTGCCTTGTTATAACTGATAACAATCATTGCCACTTGTTTATCATAAATAACAATCATTGTTGCTTGTTATCACTGATAACAGTAATTTCTGCCTGTTGTCGTTGATAACAATCATTGCTGCTTGTTTATCACAGACAACAATCGTTGCTGCTTGTTATCACTGATAACAATCATTGCTGCTTCTTTATCACTGATAACAATCATTGCTGCTTGTTAACACTGATAACAATCATTGCTGCTTGATTATCACTGACAACAATCGTTGCTGCTTGTTATCACTGATAACAATCATTGCTGATTCTTTATCACTTGTTTATCATAAATAACAATCATTGCTGCTTGTTATCACTGATAACAGTAATTTCTGCCTGTTGTCGTTGATAACAATCATTGCTGCTTGTTTATCACAGACAACAATCGTTGCCGCTTGTTATCACTGATAACAATCATTGCTGCTTCTTTATCACTGATAACAATCATTGCTGCTTCTTTATCACTGATAACAATCATTGCTGCTTGTTAACACTGATAACAATCATTGCTGGTTGATTATCACTGACAACAATCGTTGCTGCTTGTTATCACTGATAACAATCATTGCTGATTCTTTATCACTGATAACAATCATTGCTGCTTGATTATCACTGATAACAATCATTGCTGATTCTTTATCACTGATAACAATCATTGCTGCTTGATTATCACTGATAACAATCATTGCTGCTTGTTATAACTGATAACAATCATTGCTGCTGCTTGGTTAGCACAGATAACAATCATTGCTGCTTGGTTAGCGCTGATAACAATCATCATTGCCTTGTCATTACTGACAACAATCATTGCTGCCTGGTTATCGCTGCTTCGCTATCGCTGATAACAATCACTGCTGCCTTGTTATCCCTGATAACAATCATTGCTGCTTGTTATCACTGATAACAATCACTGCTGCCTTGTTATCCATGATAACAACCACTGCTGCCTTGTTATCTCTGATAACAATCACTGCCGCTTGTTATCACTGATAACAATCATTGCTGCTTGTTATCACAGATAACAACCATTGCTGCTTGTTATCATTGATAACAATCATTGCTGCTTGATTATCACTGATGCCTAACAATAATTGCTGCTTTGTTATCATTGATAACAATCATTGCTGCTTGTTATCACTGATAACAATCATTGCTGCTTGTTATCACAGATAACAACCATTGCCGCTTGTTATCACATAACAATCATTGCCGCTTTGTTTTCACTGATAACAATCACTGCTGCCTTGTTATCTCTGATAACAATCACTGCCGCTTGTTATCACTGATAACAATCATTGCTGCTTGGTTATCACTGATAACAATCATTGCTGCTTATTATCACTGACAACAATATTTGCTGCTTGTTATCACTGATAACAATCAATCATGGGTGCTGATGAAGGCGCCGGCGCCGTTCATCTGCAGTCAGGAAGTGAACGAAACAAAACGAAACTTCGGCGAGCGTCGCCCGTACGAAACATTCTGACACACGGCGCACTCACCTTACTACTTTACTACTTGCTGTCGTATTTTACTACTTGCTGTCGTGCTTTACTACTTGCTGTCGTGCTTTACTACTTGCTGTCGTGCTTTACTACTTGCTGTCGTGCTTTACTACTTGCTGTCGTGCTTTACTACTTGCTGTCGTGCTTTACTAC
>NW_025946552.1:262644-289895 GCF_000764305.2 Hyalella azteca
AGACAGCCCTCACCTCGCCGTGCTCCCCACTCCTCCCCTCGGGGCCACGTCCCCCACTCCCCCTCACCTCGCCGTGCTCCCACTCCTCCCCTCGGGGCCACGGCCCCCACTCCCCCTCACCTCGCCGTGCTCCCCACTCCTCCCCTCGGGGCCACGTCCCCCACTCCCCCTCACCTCGCCGTGCTCCCCACTCCTCCCCTCGGGGGTGTTCTCAGGCCGGAAGTAGAGCTTGAGGGAGACGAGCAGGTTGCCAGAGGCGCGGTCCTCCCACATCAGCTGGGGCTCCCCGATGCTGACGATGTCCTCGTGGGGCCAGATCTTGAGGAAGACAAACTCCCCAAGCGCGAGGAGGCGAGGCGCAGCGTGGGGAGGTGGGGAGGTGTAGCGCAGCCCCTTGTAGAACACGTAGCTCCCGTGCTGCCCACACGGGGACCCCGCGAACTGTGGGGAAGAGGGGGGAATGTGGGGTTAGGGGTGTGACCTCCCAAACGATGAGGGCTGGGGAACTGCGAGGGGAGGAATGGGGGAATGGGGTTAGGAATGGACCCTCAAATGATGAAGGCTGGGGAACTGTGGGGAAGAGGGGGGAATGGGGTTAGGGTTTTGACCCCCCAAATGATGGACCCCACATGGGATGACCAGCAAAATGAGTATGAAAGATGGAATAATTATTGATAATCACTAATAATAATTATATAATAGGAAATTATAAAGGTAGGGGGACTATGAGGGGGGGCAACAAATCAACTGCCAGTAAATAAATAATCAGTACCTAAATAATCACTTTATTTACTGAACTCATTATGTCTAAATCATCTCATTAACAAAGGTATTACTAATGAGTGATTAGGCACACCAAGGCCCTAAGTGACCTGTAACTGACAACTGTGCCATCAAATTAAGAATAAATTAATCAATTAGCAGAATAGATAATAATTAATAGGTAAATAGTTATCAATGAGCCAAATAAATAACTAATACATAAATAATTGATCAATGAGCAGAATAAATAATAAATAATATGTAAATAAGTAATCACTTAGTGGAGCCTTTCATGTAAATTATTTCAGACTATGATGATTAAAATTATTGTTAATTATTTACATTATAATCCATATTACATCATATAAACACAACAACACAATATTAAGTATACAGACAAAAGAAACTTTACATGATCTTCTGAATAAAATTGTGATAGGTACATTTGTTTACAAAAAATTATGTACAAAGAATGAAAGAAAAAATATATATTATACCTATGCAAGTCTTACCTACCTACACACTTAAAACCTACACTTAATGTACCTATATCTTCTTCTGGCAAATATTAAATGCTTTAATTAATTTAATGATAACCTTCATACAAGTAATACATGAAAAATTTTTAAATAAATTTAAATTTGAATTCAATTTCTTTATTAATTTAAAATTTAAAAATATTCCTAGGACAAAGTTGATAGCTACACTCAATCAAATTATGTCTCTTTGTCCAAATAATGATGCACTTTTTGTGCTGGTGTGGGTCATCCTGACTCACTTTGACACGGCAAAAGGCATATCAGGATCATGTCTGTCCCCTGGTAATTAACACGTTGACTACGATTGCTTCATCTTGTACAATTTTTTCATTTTTTTGTACTTTTTTTAAACAGGGTTGCCAGACGGTCATTTTTTCAGACAAATTCCGTGATTTAGTTTTTCTCAATTGCATTGGCCGGATAAAATTTATGATAGGGGCACTTCCTAATTAAATTTTAAATACTTCAAAAAGAAAATAAATGGAATTTTTACAGCAGAACCTGCAAATAAACTAGTATGCATTGAATTATCGGCCTTTTTTGGCCTTTTTTGTTCTTGGATTTGGCCGATTTTAGGCAACCTGAATTATGTACCACTACCTCCTGGAGAAATACATTTCATGGTACGCATATGTACCAATACGTAGTCAACGTGTTAAGAATGTCTGCCACTATTTGGACACATAACCCATTATATTTTTTTGAGTGTACCAGCCTATAGCCCGTGCCTAAAAGAATTAGTAGCCCAGGCTAATTCTTTTATGTTTATTATTTCTGAAATTAATTTTATGCTTTAAAACATTGAAATTTAATAATAAAATCCAATAGAGTTTGTACACTCTAGTTATTGCACAAGTTGAATATACTTTGAATTGAAACAAACATAACAAGACAGGAGTGTGGTTAAGTAAAGGCTTGCACACCATATAAAATTTTTTAAATAATTCACCACAAATGTCAGTATTATTAAACTGATTTCATGTTATACATAACAGGATTTATATATTTCCTATAAAGCTACATCTTTATATACATCCTATATAGGTACATCTTTACATATAGGTACTGTATCCTATAAACATATTTACATATATCCTATATACATCTTACATATATGTAGTATCCTATATATACATCTTAATGTATATCCTATATACATTTTTACAGATATCCTATAAATGGTACATCTTTACATATTTCCTATATACATCTTTATATAGGTATACCCTATATACATCTTATTGAACTTGTATGTATAGGAACAACTTCTGCAAATAAATAAGGCACAAGTTAATGACATTATATTTATAACAGATAAATACATACATCTACAATAATTATACAATATAAATGTACTGGGAATGCCAACAAGACTGGAGCAGTGAGTTGGGGGTTTGAAACTCACAGCTAGCAACAATTCTGGTCAAAATAATTTGGCAAGATATTTCAAAATATACATAGATATTTGTATTTATTTTTCATTAAATTAACTTGCAATAACTTGAAACTTAAAATAATCATTTATTTAGTCATACTGCTTCTCATGACTAAATATATATATATATAACCATATCATGGATTTAAATAGGTACAATTTCTGATCCAGGTAATTTCAATTCAATAGTTATGGCAGATACATGCTTACAGAACCTATATATGACTTCCCTATGGCAAGTTCCAAATAAACCACTTTTCTAAACAGTATTGCAATGTTTGGCAAAAATTTTAATTAATCCACAAATAAGTTACTACATCTACAACATGATTTTCAATTCGTGTTCTTTGGTTCAGAAATTTTACAAGTAATTGTTTGATATCCTTGTTATATTATTATGTATTATATTATTATATTATGTGTTATAGTATATACTTGCTATATGTATTTGTTAGATAAATGATCTTTAACTGCAAGCTAATGCCGTTATTGCATCATGCAATTATAATGCATATAATTTCTATACTTTGCCAATGCTCCATAAAATTCCCGATACATACTGCATGCATTTGAATAACTGTGCTTTAATTTTAAAACATCTAGATTTTCTTCAATTAACTTCTGGCTTGCATCAAGACATTGAGTAAAAGTAGGTTGATGGCAGAGCACTACCAGTAGTAAAATTTGTAGGTACTGTGTAACACTTGAACAGTTTACATCAGGATGGGTGTCATGAGTTAGCATTCCATGAGTCATACTAGAAAAATTATCCAAGTACACAAAGCGGCCTAAGTTCACATAGCGGCCTAAGTTCACATAGCGGCCTAAGTTCACATAGCGGCCTAAGTTGACATAGCGGCCTAAGTTCACATAGCGGCCTAAGTACACATAGCAGCCTAAGTACACATAGCGGCCTAAGTACACATAGCGGCCTAAGTACACATAGCAGCCTAAGTACACATAGCGGCCTAAGTACACATAGCAGCTTGAATACATGTAGTGGCCTGAGTAAATGTAGCGGAAAATTTCTTGTCTGTGATTGGAGGGAATAGCTTGAAAAGCTGTCAGTGATTTGCTGATGGAGTTCCTAACTTGTAATTAAATTATGGCACATGCTTGCTTGTAGCAAGGTATTGAAACTCAAAATTAAATATTTAAATAATTAAATAAGATATTTTTGTCTTGACATTAGTTTTCAATTTAGAAATACAATCCAACACAGCAAGACACTCTGTCAAACATAATTAACTTTAATCTTCAAGGCGCAACATAAAAAAATATATGATTGTTTTTCTTTCAATTCAACGAGTGATCAATAAGTCAATCAATTCTGATAGAAGAAAGTAATTGCACTTTCCCTTAACAACTCAGAATGTTTGAATCAATGTTCTTTATTATGAAGAAGCAAATATCATAATCAGGGTACTTGTGTCCACTGTCCAGTACACTAGTGTCCAGTAGCCTCACATACACTAGTTTACAGTTTACCATACCACAGCCCAGTATACTTGTGTACAGTACGCTAGTGTCCAATACGCTAGTGTGCAGTATGCTAGTGTCCAATATGCTAGTGTACAGTACGCCAGTGACCAGTACGCCAGTGACCAATACACTGGTCTCCAATAGGCTAGTGTCCAGTATGCTATTGTCCAGTATGCTAGTCTGAAGTAGTCTCCCATTCACTAGTTTTCAGTCTAGCAGAGTCCAGTACACTAGTGTCCACTGTCCAGTACAAGCCATCCACAAAAAAGGGTATGCATACCAGGTACCTATTGGGATGTTAATCATTTTACTTCATACAAATATTTACTGCCTGGCACAAAACATTGGATCATGCACCAAAGACATCATCCAATGATGTTATCATTTTAGACCCTAATGATATTAAATTATTGAGAATTATAAATAAACTGGCTTTAAAAACTCTGCCTTATATCACCATCAGTATGACTTGAAAAAATGACACAATTCCAATATATGGTACTCAAGTTTACATGTTCAACTAGACATTTTTTATCTTATTGATAAAATCAAATGATGTTTTCTCTAGGTACTGTCATTACTTTCATCATATCATTAATTTGAAACATATTTCAATATTTCTTAAATACACATTTTCAACCCATGTGATATGTGACATTATGCTTATTGCCAAGCTAGTTTGGATTATCTATCATTTTGGGCCACAATATTCCAAATGTATGTAAAATTTTGCTTTTGGGAGCCACAAATTTTAGTAAAAAGTAGGAAAATTTCAATCCTGACCTGCCGCTCTAATTAATGAAGATAGTCAATATTTTTATTACAATATAGGTACTGTAAAATGGGGTTTCTTTGACTCCCGGGGTCGTTTTTTTCATTTCGTTTCAATGTTCTGCATGCATATTAATTTCATTTAAATTAATTTATTTCAACAAGGAATATGCATATTAAAATATACTTTAGAATTAAAATTCATT
This sequence comes from Hyalella azteca, assembly GCF_000764305.2. Classification (NCBI taxonomy): domain Eukaryota; kingdom Metazoa; phylum Arthropoda; class Malacostraca; order Amphipoda; family Hyalellidae; genus Hyalella; species Hyalella azteca. The sequence continues at coordinate 267,840 of NW_025946552.1, forward strand.
TTTCAGAAATTCATAAATATTTTTTATATTCAATTTTCAAACAATGAAAATACTACTATCTTTAGGATTTAAACACTTTTTAATAGTAAAAACATCAAAGTACTACAGATAACCTTTTCTAAAATGCACTTCATTTTAGTCATCAATAATAATGCAACAAAATAATAATGATGCACAGAAAATGATAGTATTGGGAAAAACACATGTCAGCAGCTACAATAAAAAAAAATAAAAAATTCATTCCAATCAATAATAAATAGGTTCAACATATTAGGGCTAACACTGATTTAAACATATTATTATTAGTAAAATTTCAATAAACACACAATTAAATGTTATTAAATAATGAAGTGTTAGGCCTATTAAACTTCAACATAAGAATAAAAGACATAAAAAAAAGAAAAATTAATTAAGTATTGAATTAATACCTAACACAAATAATTACACAATAATTAAAATCAGCAATCAATAACAAATAAAAATAATCTTCACTCACGTAAATCATCATACACGACGCAGCAATGAATGAGGGCTCAGAATAACCGTACGGGCACGTATCTCGAACTTCGATATCAGACAAGAGACCGTCTCAACAAAAATTAGTGACAAAAAAAAAACGAGTGGAATGAGTATAAAAACTCGTTAATATGAATAATTAAAATCAAATCACCATATGAATAATTAGATTATTTCAAGAAATAGCGCAAAATATGGTAATTATTTGATTACAATTAAGGCCGTACGGCCGTATTCAGAAAAATTATCAATGAAAGAGTTTCATGAGCAGGGTTTGCCTCTCAATAGACGCATTAAAACGGCAAGTTTCGGGGCGGCCGAACCAACCTTTACGCCAACATAAAATTCTTTCTCACTCTCTTTAAAAAGAGTCCATACTCAAAACATTTTTACTCCTACACTTTGATAATATATTTAAAAAACTTTTTTAACCATTTACGTACCTGTACTTTGTTATTAGTCATTATAAAATTGAAATAATCACGAGCACCACATTGCACTGCACTCACTTCGTCTACTTTGTATTTACTATAATTACGTGACGTCATAGATTGAAACAGCTACGTCACTGGAATGGGAGGAGCTACATGTGGTCAGAGCCGCGACAGTCTTTTAAAAACCGAAATTGTTTTCTAAATCTCGGTGTACCTTGAATCGAAAATTAAAATGACCGAACATAAATGTGTTATTATGCTCCTCAGTGATTGAAGAAGAAGATTGCTTTTCAAAATATTTTTAATGTATAGACCTGCATCAATGAGATGAGTAATGGAAGAAAGAAATAGAAAAGAGAGTTAAATTTTGTAACTAAAAGTATGGAAGCAAGGCATTGAAAGAAAAGAGAGCCTGAAACTGCATAAGATGACATAGATGCCAAAATATAAATGTATATATGATGGTAGTAGATGTGGGACTTCTCGGACACATCTACGGTCGGACTCGCGGGAAGCCTGCCGAAGACCGGACTCGCAGCCGGTCTCCTAGGTTTAGTGAGCCTAAAAAATATACCAAACTCATGAATTTAGCTTTATAAAACTATGCACATTCATCTAATAAGCCATGACGGTGATGTTCAGGTTGTGATCATTTTTTTCGATTTTGTCTTCGTTTCCAAGATAATTATAAAGGTGCTTGTACACGGGGATAGTGCGGACGGCTAGTAAATCTGGCTAGTGTCGGTCGCTTGGTGACTATCCGGCTAGTAAGCCTGTACACACGAGGAGAGTATAAGGTGCCGCTATCTTCTCGTTCGCGCCCGCCAGTGAGTCGTTAGAAGCCGTCGAGTGAGGTCTGTGAAGATGGATAGTGTGATCACCTTCAACAACTCGAGTCTGTACGTCTTTTTTATACTCCATATTCTAGCCCTTAAAAATACAGCGTCGGGAACAACTAAACCCTGACTAATAAGGTNCCCTGGTGTTGGTTCTTGTTTCAAATTCTAGTAATCATTCGAGGACCTTGGATAAACCATGAGTATGCATGTATACTTCAATGAGGTCTCCACGGAGACGTCGATAACTGAGGCTTATTGAACACGTCTTATTGAACACGTGTGCAAAGTTTCAGCGAGATACTTTCATTAGTCTCGGAAATATTTTAGGCTCACTGATCCTTGGAGACCGGCCGCGAGACCGGTCGTTGAAGTGTCCTAGAGGTTATGTAGGTACGTACAGGTAGAACAAAAGAAAAAGAGGATATTTGTTTAGTATGTAACAGAGGGGAGAGGGAAACTGTGGAGCATCTGATGATGGAGTGTGATGCATACGAGAAGGAAAGACTGGAAATTATACTGGATGAGAGCAGTGAGGGTGATGATGTGATGTATGAGATAACAGGAGACGAATAGATAGTGATGATAGTGGCTCTGTCATCAGGGGAGACAGAGAGTGGAAAGCAATATTTGGAGAGTGCATGGAGAATCAGTGATATAGGAAGAGGTTGGTGATAATGGAGGCCAGAGTGGCATAAAGAATCAAAAAATAATAAAATTATAATAACCGTAACAATTAAAACATAATAAGAAGCAAATAATTATTCGTGGCGAAAGAGTTGCTAATTTATAAAATGAATTTTAAAACTCCAGTGCAATAATAGGGGCAGAGTAATAATTGACCAAATAACTTTTCTATGGATTTTTTTCTCTTGTTCTCATTTTACCCAAAACAAGAACTTTCTCACCCCTCGATCTAGCCTTATGCTCTGTGATACCATCTCGCTTCTGCCTCATCTGGTCTCCCTCTTTTACTAACAAAATGTACATTCGACGCGTGGCAGCTAGCTGATACAGAGGCCTGACGAATGAAACTCTTTTTCAGGGTGGGGGTGCAGCCGTAGTCTACAAATTTTACTCTTAAATAGGGAGACCAGAGCCAACGCCGAGCCTCACCATACATTAGCTTTACTCAGCCTCAGCGCTAGAAGCCGCAGACTACGCTTGAACTCCGTAATGCAGACTAGCGACGGTCTACCTAAAGATTATAGCGCTGTAGGTCTGCAGGCAATACTTATAAGCATGCTCACTCATAAAACAGGCAGTTCCGCATCAACAGGCAGTTCCGCATCTGGTTATACCTACTTCGGCTTGACCTCCTCTGGCCTAACCTATTCACGCTGTCCCGGCTCGCAACTCTTGAACAACCTTCTAGCAGCCACAACCTTTTTGGAGGTCGTACAGAATAGGATAGCTAGACTGGCACTTGGGGCCCCCAGATGGACTGCGGTAGAGTCTTTTAAGAGGAGATATGAAGTGGAGTACGCACTACGCAGGGTGGCCCAGTGGTTAAGGCAGGGTGGCCCAGTGGCTGAAGTTCAGAGTACCAAGATTGGCGCAGAGGGGTGCGGGTTCGATCCCAGCTCTGTGCGTCAGTTTCTGGTCAGAATCGGCAAAGAGCTAGGCCGGGCGGTTAAGCATAGCAAAATTGAATCAGTGAGTTGCGCGTTCAAGCCCGCAACAAGCTATGGATGTTCTGCACTGTTAAACATCGGCGACAGGCCTCCGGCCTAATAAACGCTGAAACCGCTATATTATTATTTATTATAAGAGAAGATTATATAGAGAGAGAAGAATGAAAGCAGCGTTGAGATATTATCATATTAAGTACCACTGGAATGAATGGATGATGAACGCTGGGCAAGGAAGATGTACCTGTGGAATTTGAGAGTNTCTTGAACGCGTTCATGCTCGGAGCGTACGCTGCAATGTAAGATGCCAATTGCCAAAGTGTGAGTGCATATATGATGGCAGTAGAGGTATGGAGCTAATGTACTGCACGAGAGCTAATAATTTGAGTGAATGCACGGACATGCAGGTGGATTGAAAGAAGAGAGGATATTTATTTTGTGTGTGACAGAGGGGAGAGGGAAACCGTGGAGCATTTGATGATGGAGTGTGATGCATATGAGAGGAAGAGACTGGAAATGAGAGAACGCGAGACGAATGGATTACGATGAGAGTGTGTCTGTCAGCATGGGCGACTGCTGCCATGACTGGGAGTGGAAAGCGATATTTGGAGAGTGCATGGAGAATGAGAGATTGGGAAAATAATAAATGTAACAAATATAATGTGAAGGGATACAATTGATTATTCACGGCCTGAGAGATACCAATTTTGATATTTAGTATATGAACATGGAAACTACAGTGCAATAAGTGGGACATAGCAATATTTAATAGACAAAATAAAATTCTTCTTGAATTTCTTTCCCTTGTCTTCATCTTTTTGTTACCACAAAATTTCCAAATCCTCAAGCCTTTGCTATAATATCCTGTCTTCATGATCTCGTTTCCCGTATCTTTTACTTACAAAAACGAATATGTGATTCATGGCGCCTAGCCGATATAAAAGCCTGACTCATGAAAGTCTTTTTTCAGGGTTCACCACGCCCCAAATCCAAAATCCAGTCTATGACTGGCTCTACTAAGGCCCTTTTCACACAGGGCTGTAAATACCGCCAGCGTCCGACGGTATTTACCGCCGAACCTTAGCGGACATAGGAAATGTCCACTGCTGTTCAAACACGACGGCTTTTACAGAGTCGTCAAAAAGGCGTCAAAGTTGCGGCGGTAGATTTGCCGCAGCAGTTTAGCTTGCAATAGTATTCAACGAAATCTTTAACACTGGGCAGTTTTTCACGCCACATCCTAGCAGACAGTGGGGCCGTATTTTAGGTGCATAATAAACAGCATTGCAAGACTGATAGATTATAGACTGATATTGTTACATAAATATCGGTAGCCTACATAAATATTGTTACATAAACATAAAGATATACATTGATAAATACATATTTCCTTAAAGTGATAGAGATATATTTCATAAAAGATATATTTTCCATAAAATATATAGGTATTTCCATAGAAAAATATTTACATTATTCTCACATAGCGATATATTTCCAAATAGAAGTATTGTTGCATCAAATCAACATAGAGATGGACTGATGGTGCATAAAGCATTGCAAGACTGATAGATTCCAGGGGAGCGCAGCAGTGCACCACCAATTTTGAGCACCAATAAGCCCTGAATCGAACGCCTTGGATCTCTCCGGATATCCACCAATCAGCCGTGCACCACTCGGCTTCGTCCTCCTCCGGCCTTGACCACCACCTGCCTTGCACCACCAGGCCGCGGATCGAATTTGACTTTCGGGCAACGTTAAATTACGTAATTTTACGTTCACCGCATCTGAGGTTAGGTGCGGTAAATACTGCCGCGGCATTTTTGACGCGCGCGGTATTTGCCGCCCTGTGTGAAAGCTGCTTTAGACAGCCTTTCTAACTTCCTGCAGCCACTAAGCTGCATTACGCTCGGGAAGGTATAAGAATCGCACTGTGGACTTGGGCTATGCTGACCTCTAGCTATCCACCCATGCAGTATGAGTATGGCCATGCTTACTTTGCGTACAAAAACCAATACACGGATTTTGTATTGAAAAACCACCACAGGTAACTTAATCGAGGTAACTTACAGCCTTACAGGTAACTTAACCTCAATTCCAAGGTCATATATTTGTATGCTCACCGTCTTTTCTGTGATTTGGATGATTGCAATCAACTTGCTATCAAATTGCGATCAACTATAAAGTTTTTCCATTTCGCATACTTTTAAGTGATAATTCTAGTCTAAATCCAATTATTTTATGATTGAATTAGTATATAGTTCAACCAGGCATGATTCTTCTTGCCTAACGTCACTTCCGTTGAAAAAAAATTCTTGTGGTTATGTGTCCCGGAGACAGAGACACTGACAGCTGATTATTCGACAGGATCTTACATGGGAGAGCCGATAGCGGGTGCAATTGCATTGCGTTTGTTCCTGCAGTTTTATCAGTAAAGTGATAGTATGTTACCCGCTATAGATTCCACTATCAGTTGAGATGTGGTGTGACACCGTGTGAGAATAATAATTCATTAATTTTGGAAAATGTACGTATTTTTAAGGTTAAATGAAACTTCTTCATCGTTGATAAGAGAACTGATTTTTCATTGTTGTCTGGCGGATCTCAGCCGCCAGATCTGCAAGTCTGCAACTTGAACTGAAGTTACTGAACTGTTTTGTTCTTTTGCACAAGTATTTATTTGATAATTTTATTTTATAGATCATCTCCATGAATAAGAACTTGAATAAATATTTTGGGATTTGGGGGCAGGCCCACTGGCCAAGGCACCTGGCAGGCTGGCAAGGTAGGTAGCCCAGGGCCCCAGGCCCCAGCCCCCAGCCTCCAGGTGGTAATTGTTCAGACCTTGGTCCTTGGACAGTTCAGAGTGCCAATTTTAAAGTTGCCAAAACTGGAGGGAGGCTCAAGTTGTGCATCTAACTCAAAGTGGAAAATTTGTCAGAAGCTACCCATTAATTCTGAATTGGACCAAAACTTATACAAATCTGGCCAATTTTACCCATTCCTTATATCGTATGTTCCCATGGCCTTTTCCCAATTTCTGCATTAAGATTTTTTAAATAGCTAGCCTTTTTTTACTGGGTCTGGTGGTTATTGGAAATCACCCGTGAAACAATACTTAGTACATACAATTTTAAAAACTTTGTCCCAAGAATTTTCCTAAAATTATGAATGTAAATAATTGTATGTGTAATTTATAATAGTAATACTTGCTGGGTAGTGGGTACTGCAACGCCAGCAGCGCTCTCGTCGATGGCGCCTTCCACGCCTCATGCACCTTCATCAGTCCTGGTGGGTTTTTACTGGGTAGAATAGGCTATTTTTCTCATTTATCCATGCTGAAATTGAGAAAATACCACAGGAACTGGTAAAATTGGTTAATGTTGTACACTAATAATGTAGGTACAGTTGCATAAAAGTTGCAGTTAATGAATTGAAATTGGAATTGGGTGCATGCTGATTGCTGACCTCTAGTCACAACCTTTAAATCTGTCTTTCATGCTGCATTAAGCTCTTTTACCAGCATAAAAAAATCATAAGTTTATGTCACCCTTGGCAGTTAAGAAAAAGTTCCATTAATAAGTATTCATATCATAACAATCCCAAAAGACTAAAACATTCTGTTATGCATGTCATGATGTCAGCACTTAGCATAAACAAAAAACAGAAAAACACATACTAAGAACTTTGGCGCTGTCACCTTTGCCTTCCCATCCTCCCCTTCCACTCCCAGGCTTCCGCAACCTCCACTCCACACCTTTTCCAAATATCTCTTCACACTCTCAAGCATAGCTACAGTTGCGCCCTCAGACAGACCCGCAATCATTGACGACCACTCTTCTTTGCAAAATTTGTAGAATACAGTTGTTATACAAAAAATATTTTGCATAGCATAAAATTTGGAATGTACTCAAATAATGGAACTAGTTCAATTCAATAAAGATAATTGCCAAGATTGCAAATATATGTATACCATGTTTTTGAATATGGCTGAAGCCTTGATTTTGCTATCTTGCCATACATCATCCTTTTAAATAATTGTATTAAAGTTCTTGCCCTGTGTAGACAAATGCAACATTCTCTGAAATCCAGAGCTGGGCAGCACTACTTTGAAATGTAGCAGGCTGCGGCTGCTACTGCTACCGCTACATGCTCTAAATGTAGCAGGCGCTACCACTACCACTACATGCTCTGAATGTAGCAGGCGCTACCACTACCGCTACAATTGCTTAAATGTAGTGCCACTACCGCTACTGAAAATGTAGCGGCCGCTACATGTAGCGCGCTACTGCCCACCAACAGCCCACCTCTGGTAACAACTAACATGTTGACACTAGTAACAGGCTGAGGTTGACAACATTACACCAAAATCTTTTGTACAGTTTTATTCTGTAATTTATATTATGTATCTGTCTCTTATACACATCTAGATGTGTATAAGAGACAGATTTATATTAGGTATGTATCATGCTGGTTTTTAAATAATATTTATTACTATTAAGTAAAATCTAAAGGCTTTATCTATAAATGTAGCGGTAGCGCTGTAGCGGCAAAACCTTGTATTGCTACTTAAATATGTAGCGAGCGCTACCGCTACTGCTAAAATTGCTTAAATATGGCGCCGCTACTGCTACTGAAAATGTAGCGGCTGCTACATGTAGCACGCTACTGCCCACCTCTGCTAAAATCCAAAGTGCAGAAAGTGGGTGAATATCAAAAGATATTTGGCAACACATCTGTAGCAAAATTTATGCCTTTTGAAGATCTTGCTGATACATTTGGATTGAAATTATTGCACCTGAGAAATAATTTTGAAATTACTGAAAATCTGAAAGACCGCAAGCGCCCACGGTAAAGGTTTCCAGTATACGCCGGAAGGATCAGGATGCAGTGAAGCTTGCCAGAAATCAGTTGCAAGTGTTGCGGTGCATGGATAGTAAAGGATATACTATCAAAGTTGCTTGCAGCGCTTATTAAAAATTACCGGTGACGGGGCTTGAAAATGGCTGGCAACGCTTTGGACTAAAAAACCATCTCCTGGTGATGCTGCTTGCACCCTCTACACCCTGGCACTTGTGCCACAATGGATAATGTTTTATGGGCATAACTTGAGAAGTAACTAACATAAAATTTCAAAAACTATGATTTCTAAAGTTGTTGATATATAATTATATAAAATATAATTTCCACTAACTGCAGTAATACCGTAATCCATCTTTTCTCCCTGTTTACAGATCTTCCATAAAATTAAATAAAACTTCTCCAAGCACAATTTTTTCACAATGATATTATGCAGAGATATTAATAAAGTATGAGGTGCTGTTGAAATATGAATATAGAGACATAGTAGAAGCATTCTCATCATCCTCATAGCTTGTAGATAATTCAAATGTTTGTGATGAAATGCCGGCCCTTGTCTTCTGCAAGCGTCGTTGGAGGATTGGCAGCGACGACTTCGTCCTGCCTGGAATCTTGGAAATTTTAATACGAATAGCTTGGTGAGAAATACCTTCATATTTTTGTTTAAATATTAATTTTCATTATTGACTGTACATTAACATTAATGTACATGTACATTAAGATTCATTATTGTAGAATTTCATTCATTCATTCATTAACTACCTTAAATTACCTTAAGTTATACTGAACTTTAAATCAAAAATTGAATGGCTGACGTTAGATAAATCAGCAGTGACGACTTCGTCCTGCCTGGAATATTGGAAATTTTAATACGAATAGATTGGTGAGAAATTCCTTCAGATTTATGTTTAAAACCAGATATTCATTTATGAAAATTAATAAAAAGTAATTCATTTGTTCATAATAATCAGGTAGTGTTCTCTGTTGATTGAGAAATTCCAATATATTTATGTTTAAAACCAGATATTCTTTTATGAAAATTAATAAAAAGTAATTCATTTGTTCATAATAATCAGGTAGTGTTCTCCGTTGATTTGAATTAATATACAGCACTGTATATATTCTATACAATATTATTTTATTTGAATTATCATAGATTTACAGTATATTTTCTATGAAATTAATATTTTCTATTTTATTCCTTCCTCCTCTAACCAAAAACAATATATAAAATTCTATCCCCTCTTGAATTATTAGTTTGAATGTTTTTTTAAAACCAATCTTGTAATATCAATTAGTATTATTCTCGTTGGTTAAAAATATAATCTTGAACTGTTTTTCCACCGCAGGCTCCTCCTAGTGGCCACGCTGTTCATCCAACATGAACAGTTTCACTGCAGCACAGGCAGCACGGAGCTACGAATTTATCTTATTGGTTCGTTGAAACATGTTCTTTCTACTGCATTTTTGTTCAATTAATAAATGTTACAAATGCAAAATTCTCTGAAATCTCTGATTAATTATGAATTTAATGTTGTAATTTATTATGTTGTTTAATGATAAAGGTTACTAATACAACATTTTCTGAAATCTCTGATTGATCATGAATTTAATGTTTTAATTTATTATCTTGATGAACTTTACTCTCTAAAATTACAATAGATACCTACCTAATTCAATAGTTGAACAACATCATAACAGATCAGAGTAGATTTAATGTATCCATAATACTTATGCTAAAATACTTATCTCAATAGTTGAAAATTCCTTGGTTTGGTTAATTAAATTAAATTTAATTTGAATTAGTTAAAATTAACACTAATTAAAATTCCTCAGATGGTCTCATGAGTTGTTTTAAAGTTAACCCAAGTCAGTGCTGCTGCTGTCAGGTTACCAGTTTCAGTGGCAGCCTGATTATTAATATGAGGGCACCAATTGTCCGGATAGGGTCTTTGACTGGCCCAATGATTTGTTATAAGGTATTTTTAATTATATGAACGTTCAATAGGTAGTGATTATTCACTGGATGAACTTCTGAGGGTTACTTGAGGGTTGCTTGAGGGTACAAGGGTTCGATGTTAAGTCCAAATGAGAGGCAGGATGCAAATAATGAGACGTGTAGGGTTTTAATAGTTACATATTAAGAACTTGACATGATAACAAGGATCAGGCTTGATGGTAAGTTATTCAAGGTTGGTAGAGGTTTGGAATAACAAGGATCAGGAGAACGCCGGAGTCTAAGACGTGGTGAGTGTGTCTAGGTATAGTTGCATATGGCTACAGCTGATGGCTATGCTCATCAAAGACTGGCTGGCGGTTGTATATATATGCACAGACCCGCGAATAGTGACATCACACAATAGTGACATCACACATCTATATATGCACAGACCCGCGAATAGTGACATCACACAATAGTGACATCACACATTTATATACGCACAGACCCGCGAATAGTGACATCACACAATAGTGACATCACACATTTATATACGCACAGACCCGCGAATAGTGCCACATCACAGGTGACGTAAGAGAGACTAATGACATCCTGGGAATACNGGTTAACAGTTAACAGTTAACTCACTATGCCCATGAATGTCTAGTGCAGGTTAAGATTTAATATATATAACTCACTATGCCCATGAATGTCTAGTGCAGGTTAAGATTTAATATATATAACTCCCTATGCCCATGAATGTCTAGTGCAGGTTAACAGTTAACAGTTAACTCCCTATGCCCATGAATGTCTAGTGCAGGTTAACATTTAACATAGTTAACTCCCTATGCTCATGAATGTCTAGTGCAGGTTAATATTTAATATATTTAACTTACTATGCCCATGAATATTCCTTGACATTGACCAAAATATATACCTTTTACCCCTAGGGGTTGAACTTTTGACTTCAAATTCATCATCATTCTTTAACATTTACCAGTGTTAGTTTAACGTGAAGCTTTCACCCATATCATTCCTTAAGATTTACCCAAGATTTATTAACCCTGACCCTTGACCCCAGGGTGGTGATGGCTTTCCCCGAGATGGCCTGGCAGCTGATGGGATCCATCTGGATCTTCTCGGGCCAGATCAGCTGCGAGAACGATCCTGTGTGGATCATGTTGAAAGGTCCTGAATAGTCCTGTGTGGATCATGTTGAAAGGTCCTGAATAGTTCTGTGTGGATCATGTTGAAAGGTCCTGAATGCCCCTGTGTGGATCATGTTGAAAGGTCAATATTTAAATTGTTGGAAAATTTAATAGAAATAAGTAAAATAAAAATAAATTTAATACAAAATAAATGAATTAATAATAAATAAACCCCAACACCTCCCCACGCTGGTATAAAGTCTGCTATTCCCCACACCTCCCCATTTTCCAACTATGCAATGATTAATAGGTATATTAATTTATTTACACACCTTTGTACAAAACAGTAATAAAATCATTTATTAATATAATTTTATTATTATGGTATTGATATTATTTATATCATAATGTATTTATATTATTTGATGATATTAAAGGTATATAGTCTGCTATTCCCCACCACCTCCCCACGCTGGTATATAGTCTGCTATTCCCCACCACCTCCCCACGCTGGTATATAGTCTTCTATTCCCCACCACCTCCCCATTTCCCAACTATACAAGGATTAATGTTTGTACAATACAGTAATAATATCATTTATTAATATAACTTATTTATTCAGTACCAATAATAAATTCACTATTCTAATGTATGTATCTTAATTGACATACACCATTTCATTTACAAAGCATCAAGCTGATTATAATTATCATTTTATTAATAATAATAATAATAAAATGTTAGCATTATTTAATATTATTTATTTTTTATTGTTATCATATTACTAATATTTATTTATATTATTATAAATTATTATTATTTTGTATTATTTATGATGACAGCACTGCTGGGGGTGACCTATTATTATTAATAATTTAATATTTTTAATTATTATTATTATTATATTATTTTTTATTATTTATGATGACAGCGCTGCTGGTGGTGACGTGGTGTGCCATCATCTTCCTGCTCATCACAATTGTGCTGCTGTTTGAGCCCATGGCTCGCCCCACATACCCTGATGGTGATGATAGTGATGATGCACTGCACCACACCAACACCACCACCTACACTCATCATGCCCATGTGGGGTAATGTATCAAATTTAGGTTTTTTTAGAATTTTGCATTACAGAAATAATTCTGGATTACAGCGGCATGTTTTTTAAAGTTTTTTTTGTTGTTTTAGTTCAATGTTTCAGTTGATACAAAATTATTAAAAATATTCAGTACAAATATTCAATATAAAAATATTAATATTAAAATGATATTTGATACAAAAATATTAATATTAAAATGATATTTGGTACAAAATTATTGATATTAGAGCAATATTCGATAAGAAAATATGGAAAATATTCAATATAAAATGTCTAAAATATTCTATACAAATATCTGATGAAAAAATATTAATGATAAAACAATATTCAATACAGAAATATTAAAGCTAATTACTCGAGAGTCGAGAAGGACTCACTACATTCAGCTGTGTATTAATATTAATGATTAATAATAATAATATTTATAAATAATTAAATATTGAAGCTAATTACCTGTACAGAACGCACTACATCCAGCTGTGCTGTATATTAATGTTAATGATTACTAATAACAATAATGATAATAAATAATTAAATATTAAAGCTAATTACCTTAGCAGGACGCCCCACATTCAACTGTGTAATAATTAATAATAATGGTAATAAATAAGAATAATAATATTATTAAATAATGAAATATTGAAGCTAATCACCTGTACAGGACGCACTACATCCAGCTGTACTGTATATTAATACGTATTAATGATTAATAATATTAATAAATAATTACGTGTACAGGACGCACTACATCCAGCTGTGGGAGCGCCGCTGCAGGATCCTGTGCTGCGCCTCCTCCAAGGACGAGACCAGCCTTGAGGCCCTTAGGAACGTGGCAGGTGAGGCCTTGAAGCCCCTAAGAACCTCGCTGGTCAGTTTTTATTAATAATTGTCTATTTCTTTACATACATTAACATCTGTAAATACTATTAATTTTTCTTTTAGTTGCTTCAATATTATTGTATTTGTCCAAAATTCAACAGAATATATTCAAGTTGGTAAGAAATAAATATGATGATTAATTTGCAGCTGGGGTCAAATTATCTTATATATATCCAAAATTAAACAAAATATATATAAGTTGATAAGAAATAAATCTGATAATTAATTTGCAGATATCCTGGCGTCGATATTCGAGGACAACGACCTGGTGGCGTCGGACATCGTGGCGGCGCTGGTGCTGCTACGCATGCGGCAGAAATACGCAGAGAAGAGGATACGCAGGGAGATGTCCCGGATGAGGGGTGTACGCACACGGGAGAGGCTGGGAGAACTGCTGGGGACGCTGGACATAGGGGGAGGAAGAGAAGAAATAGGGGGAGGAAGAGAAGAACTAGGGGGAGGAAGACGAGAACTAGAGGAAGGAATAGAAGAACTAGAGGAAGGAAGAGAAGAAATAGAGGAAGAAAGACAAGGAGGAAGAGAACAAGAAGGAGGACGAGAAGAAAGACGAGAACAACAACAAGAAGGACGAGAAGAAAAACAAGGAGAAAGAGAACAACAAAAAGTAGAAAAAAGTAGAGAACAAGGAGGAACAGAACAACAACAAGGAGGAGAGGAAGAAAAACAAGAAGCACGAGGTCAACAGGAGGGACCAGAACAAGAAGGAAGAGAACAACAAGGCCGAGAAGGACAACAAAAAAGTCAACAAGAAGGTACCAAAATCAACGGGTTAGGGTTGCGGGTTGGTGACATATCACCGGAACCCGAAGAAATCATCGATGAAATTAGTCCCACCTCAGGACCCAACCCTAAGCCCCACTCTAGTCCCCACGCTCCACCTTCCCCATCAATGAGGGAGCAAAAAGACACTCCCCAGTCCTACGTAAGTCCCAGGGAGCAAAAAGACACTCCCCAGTCCTACGTAAGTCCCAGGGAGCAAAAAGACACTCCCCAGTCCTACGTAAGTCCCCCCACGTCTTGCATCGCCCCGCCCCCGCAGCCGTGGATGACGGTTGCCAACGCGCAGCACTACATGCGGTTCGCACTAGCGTCCTACGGCTGGCCGTGGTACATGTACGGCCGTATCTTTACTACATTTGGGTCGTTGTGGCCTCATCTAGTGTGCTGTGCTACATGCTGCTGCAGGTCAGATGCTACTGGTTACTAGCTGTACTAGTTCTAGGCACTAGCTGTACTAGTTTTGGTCACTAGGTGTACTAGATGTACTACATGTACGGCCGTATCTTTACTACATTCGGGTCGTTGTGGCCGCATCTAGTGTGCTGTGCTACATGCTGCTGCAGGTCAGATGCTACTGGTTACTAGCTGTACTAGTTCTAGGCACTAGGTGTACTAGATGTTTCTACATGTACGGCCGTATCTTTACTACATTTGGGTCGTTGTGGCCGCATCTAGTGTGCTGTGCTACATGCTGCTGCATGTCAGATGCTACTGGTTACTAGGTGTACTAGTTCTAGGCACTAGGTGTACTAGTTCTGGGCACTAGGTTTTTAGCTTGAAAACTAAGTTTGCCATTTTTGCTTGTCTCGTGAGCTCTAATTATCTCTAGGTAATTTTTTTTATTTGGTTACTAGGTGTGTTATTTTTTGTGCTTTTTTGATTTTTGTGGACATTCCCACTAATATCCCTGAGTTTAATATCTGTAAATTATTAATATTAATATCTGTCGATCGTTATTGTTAATATCTGTCAATTATCTGTGAATTATTCGAGCAGGGAAACGCCAGAGTCTGTCTATGGTGACAACTGCTGCCTCTGTCATAAAGCTGCCATGAAGACCTTGACGGGGCTGACAGATGACGACTTCTGTCTGGTCTACCATCTGAACAACATCTACGACTGTCTCTTATACACATCTAGATGTGTATAAGAGACAGCTTTGGTTTAAGGCGCCAGCCTGAGCAGGTAACCCGCACGCTGGCAACCTGCTTTCACTGTGTGCGTACCCTTACGCGGGCGTCTCGTCAACGCATCTCGGACTTGATCTACCCTAATACATCCGCGAAACACATTGCTCTTTTGACTGACTAAACAGATTACAAGAGGCGCAGAACAGGCACAGCAGGCACAGAACTGACTGAGCAGGCACAGAACTGACTGAGCAGGCACAGAACCTACAGAGCCGGCACAGAACATATAGAGCNTGCCCCGTGTGTTCCGCCACTCTATGTCACTCTTGCCCCGTGTGTTCCGCCACTCTATCACTCTTGCCCCGTGTGTTCCGCCACACTGTCACACTTGCCCTGTGTGTTCTGCCACACTGTCACACTTGCCCTGTGTGTTCTCCCACTCTAAGTTACCATTTTAACAGCTGTGCAATGTTCACAGGTGCCATTTTACGTGGCGGTGGACAGGGCCTCCAGCAGCATCATCGTGGCCATCAGGGGGACCATGAGCCTGAAGGACACCATCACAGACATGACCGCCATGACCGCCCCCGTATACACCGGGGGCCACGCCCCCCACTGCCTCGCCCACAAGGGCATGGTCCAGGCCGCCAACTTTGTCTACTGCAAACTTAGGGAGACTCAGGTGAACTTAGGGAGACTTAGGTGAACTTGGGGGAACTTAGGGAGGAGACTCAGGTGAACTTAGGGGAACTTAGGGAGACTCGGGTAAAATTAGTGGGTACTTTGAAAGGCTCCAGAATTTTTTTTACGCGCCTTTAGAAGGCTTGAAGCTTGTTCAGCTTGAAGCTCCCAGTTTATTATTCTACCACCAATCAATAATCACATTTTTTTTCATTGTAATATTATTAGAATCTTATATATCCTAATAAAGATAATTTTGTACAGCTGACATTTTTTTTTCTATTGTGATATTATTTATCCTAATAAATATTATATAGGTACTAATAAAGCTAATAAAGATTATAGATATTATTTATTCTAATAAAGATATATTATGCAGGTACTTCACCGGGCACTGGCCGCGCACCCCACCTTCCGCCTGGTGGTCACTGGCCACAGCCTGGGGGCCGGGGCCGCCGTTGTTCTGGCCGCCAAGCTCCGCCAGGACCAACACAAAATATCCACTAATTTATCCTCCGTATCCACCAATGTCACCGTGGTCACTGCCGTCCCAGCCACCAGTAAATCCACCTCAATATCCACCTCGCAAGTTTTTTCAACGGCCATATCCACGCCTGTGGAAATTATTTGCTTTGCGTACTCGCCCCCCGGAGGCCTATGTTCCCAGGAGTTCGCTGCTGAGATGAAGGATCGTGTGATGTCTGTGGTGATTGGTGATGATTTGGTGCCAAGATTAAGTGTACATGCAATGCATGCACTGCGTGGTGATATCATCACAGTTCTAGAGGAGTGTGATGAACCCAAGTTCAGGCTGCTAGCTCGGGGGTGTTGGTTCATGCTCGTTGGTATCAGCGAGAAGCGACTTCATCAGAGATATGCTGATAGATCACTATACTATGGTGGTGGTGGTGGTATATTATCCCCAACATCCCCTAAAAATCCCCGTAATTACTCCACCATGGAGGACTCTGACATTCACACATCCACCACAGCCTCAGGCTTCCCCACGACAACGGGTACCCACAACTCCCCAATTCAATTTACCGGGGACTCGGGGCTTGTTGGGACCTCCTTGGAGACTTCCAGCATGGGACTTTTGGGGACCTCAAACACAGTGTCCTTTGCTGGGCCCCAACCTGAAGGTCCCCACGGGACTTCCAGCGTGGGACTTTTGGGGACCTCGAACACCGTATCCTTTGCGAGGCCCCAACCCGAAGGTCCCCAGGCCCCATGTCCCCACCCGACAAGTCCCCGACACACGGAAGTCCCGCTATGTCTGCCAGGCCACGTGCTCCACGTGCAGCCCTCCAGCTACGTCACCCCTGGCAGGTGGAAGGTTCAGTGGAAGCCTCCATGTGACTTCCGCTCCATCATCATCACCCCCTGCATGATGCGGCATCACCTCCCGCAGGAGGTCATGAAGGCTATTGACTTCGTGTTTGAACACAATATGGTGCCTGAGAAGTGATGTTCATTATGATATGAATGAACATAATATGGTGCCTGAGAAGTGATGTTCATTATGATATGAATGAACATAATATGGTGCCTGAGAAGTGATGAACATCATAAAAGAATGAACATGATGTTCCGAGAGAAGTGATGAAAGAATAAATATAATTTTCCTAGAGAAGTGATGAAAATAATGTCCCTGAGAAGTGATGAACACCATGAAAAAATGAACATAATGTTCCTACAGAAAGGATGACATACGTTTACCTTCTTATTGGTGTGGCCAATTATCTTATTTTGTTAAGAGGTTCCGTCAGGTCTATTATCTACATGTATTTTTTTACAGTACACAATTATTGTGTAGCGGAGATACATTTTTCCAGTGATGGTGTGTTTTGATCTCGTTAATATCTTTGTATTGTAAGGATTATGGCACTAGGTATTTACTTACAGTTAATTAATCTGCGATTAACTGGGTAGTATTTATGGTCAGGGTGCAATTTTGAGGAAATGACTCTTGATTATGTAAGACTCTTTGATTATATGCGACTCTTATGTACAACTCTTGAATATGCACGACTCTTGATTATGTATGACTCTTGATTATGCAAGACTCTTGATAACATATGACTCATGATTATGCATAACTCTTGATTACGTACAACTCTTGATTATGTATGACTCTTGATTATGTAGACTCTTGATTACATACAACTCTTGATTATGTATGACTCTTGATAACATATGACTCATGATTATGCATAACTCTTGATTACGTACAACTCTTGATTATGCACGACTCTTGATTATATAGGACTCTTAATTATAAAAGACTCTTGATTATGTACAACTCTTTGATTATATAGGACTCTTGATTATGCAAGACTCTTGATTATGTAGGACTCTTGATTACGTACAACTCTTGATTATGTATGACTCTTGATTATATAGGACCTGTCTCTTATACACATCTAGATGTGTATAAGAGACAGATGTCACTCTTGCCCCGTGTGTTCCGCCGCTCTATGTCACTCTTGCCNGGAATATTTGTATACTGAACGGAATATTTGTATACTGAACGAAATATTTGTATACTGAACAGAATATTTGTTTACTGAACGGAATATTTGTTTACTGAACGGAATATTTGTTTACTGAACGGAATATTTGTATACTGAACGGAATATTTGTATGCTGAACGAAATATTTGTATGCTGAACGAAATATTTGTATACTGAACGGAATATTTGTATACTGAACGAAATATTTGTATACTGGACGGAATATTTGTATACCGAACGGAATATTTGTATACTGAACGAAATATTTGTATACTGGACGGAATATTTGTATACTGAACGGAATATTTGTTTACTGAACGGAATATTTGTATACTGAACAATAATGTACGAGGGGACCAATGCTAAAATAACTTTAATAATAAATCTTTGATTTTTGATATTAAATCATGCTATATTTTTTTCGTCTTGCAATGATAACGTTAGATATATTCGTATATAATTACTGAGTATTATGATAACGTTAGATATACTCATATATAATTAATGAGTGCAGATAAAATTATTAATAAAACTGATATATTCCTGGTCACTCAACTGCCTCGTGATCCGAATTTATAAATAGCAATTAAATATTATTAATTAGTCATTATCACTCAAAGTAATGAATGTGTCTTTGTCCAAATGGCGATGCCTTGTATGGGTCATTCTGACTCACTTTGGCCCGGGAAAAAGGGCGTATCAGTGCTACGTCCTGCTCTCTGTATGAAAGTGTGTCAAACTTTGGACAATAGAAAAGTGTGTCAAAATTTGGACAATCCATTTATTTTTTTGAGTGAATTTACTAAAGATTAATTATTTGAAACATTCTGAATATTAATTATTATTAGTTATTGAAACAATTATTAGAAACGACTGGTGCCTCTTCTAATTCTTGTGCCAAATGCTAGAGTTTTTTATGCGTTCTAGGCTGCCAAATTATTCCATTGAGATTAGCTTTAAAATAATTAAATTAAATTTATTAATTTTGAGATTAGCTTCGAAATTAATTAGGTAATTAATTAATCGAATAATTAGATTATTTTAAAAAAGTTTTGGAAACAAGTTTACCGTATATTTATACACTATATAGATTATCTATTTTATTCTGTTTTCTCTATTTATCTGTTTTCTTTATGGATTTCGTTCCCTGTTTAAATTTCGTGTTTTGTTTGTATTTTCCTGTTTGATATCAAACAGTTACTGTAAAAATTAAAACTTAACTGCGTTCCGTTATTTTGCCAAATAATTTCTTGTAATTTTATTGTATTATTATCATTATTATTATTTTATATCATGAACTGGATTACGATTTCGTTGTAATACTTTTTTTGATCAATATACGGTTGATATTTTTGCTATGGTACTTATGCTATATACACGTACAATTTTTGTACGTTTGGTCGTTATTATTATATATAATAGTAACCTACCAATAACTTATTATTATAAATAATATTGATACATATTAATAATTATAAATAATAATAAGCTCGACAACCTATCAACTACTCAACTTTAGAAATTTTCAGTTTTTCTTCCCTTAAAATTAAAAAAACCACTCATGATGTAATATGAATTATGTAATAGTTGAATTATTACTCGATTTTGAGCTTGATTTTCGGCCGTACCATTCCTACTTTAATCCTAGACTGTAGGATTCCTACACTCAGAGATATGAATGAAACATTGTCCTTGTAGTGAAGAACCTTTCCTTCACTTGGTGAGTCATCCTGACACACTTTGACCTGGAATAAGATAACGTATCACTGCTACGTGCAGTGAGTGTGTCAACATTTGAACAATTTCCCAGACTCACTAGAATTCTTTCTTAACAAACATGTAATGAAATAATGAATATTTTAAAATAAAGAAAAATGATTGGAGTTTAAGCGTTTCTTTATGCAAATGGCCTAAGTAAATTGAGTAAGAATTTAATATGACCCAGTCATATCTGTGAGTGTAATATTACATTATAATATAATTCTATAAAATATAATAAAGTAATATTACATTATAATATAATTATATAAAATATAATAAAGTAATATTACATTACTCACTCATTATTCATCTGGGAAATATTCACGCGGTTGTGTGCTATACAATTAATACAATGCTAATTAATTAATTACAATGCTAGTCCTTTACTCACTTTTATCCAAAGTGGGTCTCCTTTGCGTCTTTGTCCCTAATTTTAGTTAATGTTTTTTTATATATACTTTTTTATTGCAAGTTAAGCAGGTTTCACTGAAGATCAGAGAATTCGTTTTATTGATAATTTTCTTATTAGTTTCTTTCAATAGATCGTACAACATTTTTCAATATTTGTGTACTAAAACTAATAAGAAAATNCTTAGTGGCAGGTGAAGTGCCCTTAGTGGCAGGTGAAGTGCCCTTAGTGGCAGGTGAGGCCTTAAAGCCCTTAAGGGTCAGTTAAGGGTCGCTGGTCAATTATTATTTGTAAATCCAGCCATTATCACATTCTATACATACCTTAACATCTGTAAATGCTACCAAGTTTTCTTTTAATTACTGCATTATTATCATATTTGTCTAAAATTCAACAGAATATATATAACTTCAAGTATTTTCTTAATCACGTCAATATTAGCTTATTTGTCCAATATTCAACAGAATATATAAATATAAGTTGATAAGAAATAAATATGATTATTATTTTCCCAGATATCCTGGCGTCGATATTATCTTAAATGTCCAAAATTAAATAAAATTTAATAATAAATAAATATGATAATTAATTTGCAGATATCCTGGCGTCGATATTCGAGGACAACGACCTGGTGGCGTCAGACATCGTGGCGGCGCTGGTGCTGCTACGCATGCGGCAGAAATACGCAGAGAAGAGGATACGCAGGGAGATGTCTAGGATGAGGGGTGTACGCACACGGGAGAGGCTGGGAGNATAATTATATATAATTGAAGTATATAATACTATCATATAATCAATCACTTGATAATTTGATTTATTATTGAGGTATATATTATTTAGTTCATATTTATAATAATCTTATTCATGGACGTATGAAAATAATTATACCAAAACTATCGCATTATTATTGAGGAATAATATTGCTAGATATTATTTGGTTCATATTTACTTAACGTATGCAATTAATTATACCAAAACGTTTGCCTGAATGACATTTTTATAGATAAATGCATAAACAAATTCGGTATGTATAATCAGGTTGATATTATGATCTTTTCCACTCAACATCGTTCGACATTAATTATATACAAAATATTTTACCTAAACTTGACCGTTCCCTTGAAGTTACGGAAGTGCATTGCTTTTTGGACAAAGATCCAATTATTTATCTGAATATATACAGAACCTCGCTCCATAATGATCCTGGACTCTCTTGGTAATTAAAATTAAGTAATATTTGTATTGATTATTATTAGTTATTATATTCGAACATTTCTCTCGACGTGTATAACTTTTGAAACTCGGGCCTGTTTTATTTATAATATGTGGGATATAATCAAACAATATTTAATTGTTGGTTTTATTAACAAAGTCTTTATTCACACTGCGTTGAATATTTATTGAATACTTAATATTGGATAT